>NC_030682.2:3947752-4147752 GCF_000004195.4 Xenopus tropicalis
GGTTCTCAGGAGCCAGTGAGTATTACCCCCCAAGGATGAGCTGTGGGAGATACAAGCAGATATTAGGGCAGATACAGTAGGGGCAGTAAGGGGTTCTCAGGAGCCAGTGAGTATTACCCCCCAGGGATAAGCTGTGGGAGATACAAGCAGATATTAGGGCAGATACAGTAGGGGGCAGTAAGGGGTTCCCAGGAGCCAGTGAGTATTACCCCCAGGGATGAGCTGTGGGAGATACAAGCAGATATTAGGGCAGATACAGTAGGGGCAGTAAGGGGTTCTCAGGAGCCAGTGAGTATTACCCCCAGGGATGAGCTGTGGGAGATATAAGCAGATATTAGGGCAGATACAGTAGGGGGCAGTAAGGGGTTCCCAGGAGCCAGTGAGTATTATCCCCAGGGATGAGCTGTGGGAGATACAAGCAAATATTAGGGCAGATACAGTAGGGGGCAGTAAGGGGTTCCCAGGAGCCAGTGAGTATTACCCCCAGGGATGAGCTGTGGGAGATACAAGCAAATATTAGGGCAGGTACAGTAGGGGCAGTAAGGGGTTCTCAGGAGCCAGTGAGTATTACCCCCAGGGATGAGCTGTGGGAGATATAAGCAGATATTAGGGCAGATACAGTAGGGGGCAGTAAGGGGTTCCCAGGAGCCAGTGAGTATTATCCCCAGGGATGAGCTGTGGGAGATACAAGCAAATATTAGGGCAGATACAGTAGGGGGCAGTAAGGGGTTCCCAGGAGCCAGTGAGTATTACCCCCAGGGATGAGCTGTGGGAGATACAAGCAGATATTAGGGCAGATACAGTAGGGGGCAGTAAGGGGTTCCCAGGAGCCAGTGAGTATTACCCCCAGGGATGAGCTGTGGGAGATACAAGCAGATATTAGGGCAGATACAGTAGGGGCAGTAAAGGGTTCCCAGGAGCCAGTGAGTATTACCCCCAGGGATGAGCTGTGGGAGATACAAGCATATATTAGGGCAGATACAGTAGGGGCAGTAAGGGGTTCCCAGGAGCCAGTGAGTATTACCCCCAGGGATGAGCTGTGTGAGATACAAGCAGATATTAGGGCAGATACAGTAGGGGGCAGTAAGGGGTTCCCAGGAGCCAGTGAGTATTACCCCCCCAGGGATGAGCGGTGGGAGATACAAGCAGATATTAGGGCAGATACAGTAGGGGGCAGTAAGGGGTTCTCAGGAGCCAGTGAGTATTACCCCCCAGGGATGAGCTGTGGGAGATACAAGCAGATATTAGGGCAGATACAGTAGGGGGCAGTAAGGGGTTCCCAGGAGCCAGTCAGTATTACCCCCAGGGATGTGTTGTGGGAGATACAAGCAGATATTAGGGCAGATACAGTAGGGGGCAGTAAGGGGTTCCCAGGAGCCAGTCAGTATTACCCCCAGGGATGTGTTGTGGGAGATACAAGCAGATATTAGGGCAGATACAGTAGGGGGCAGTAAGGGGTTCCCAGGAGCCAGTGAGTATTACCCCCAGGGATGAGCTGTGTGAGATACAAGCAGATATTAGGGCAGATACAGTAGGGGCAGTAATATTATTAGGGACAGGAGCATAGACAATAGGGAGGGAGAGGAAGGCAGTGCATAAAGCAAGAAATACTGGGGATAAAAGAGAGTAACATATTCCCTGTGTGAGTACATATGGGCAGCCACTCTATTGAATAAAAGGTTTATAAGCTCTATAGACACTGGCACATTTACACAGAGATAAAAGGAGTCATTTTGGGTGCAGAACACAAAGGCCATTTTTGCACTTTGCCCCCTGCAATCGGCTCTGTACCAATCACTGAAGTTCTCTGCACTTTGTCGGAGTAGGGACACCTGCCCCTTACTGTACAAATACCATTCGTCTGTGTCGGTGCCCGGCCTGGGGTTAGGGGTGCCCAAGGCAAGCACCCCCTGCACCCACACTCCTCTCTTTTCCTTTCCTCTTCTCCCACCCTGGCACCAAACTACTGTCTCCTTCCGCTCAGGGTTACACAGTTCCACTATGGGATTATGCACCTTATATATTCCCCCAGCTGCCCCTATGGGCTCATCTATATGGGACAGACCTGTCACACAATGAGGGGGAGACTGAATAAACATGAATGTACAATAATCACTAAACCCTGAAAAGAGGGAGAGCAAAGGGAATTTATATGTATATTCTGTATGTGCCTGATGGGTCGGCTCACTAAACAAAGGGTTTGAAAAAAACTATAAAATAAAAAAAATCCCCCAGGGATTCCCCATAGCAACGGAATAAAGAGCAACACACTGAGCTGTAAGGAGCTTATTATTACCCATAAACCAAGGGAAAGCAGTTCCCAGTTACTCCCAGTGTTGGACAGTGTAGATGTATATAGTATAGTAAATATACTGGGGGTGCCACTATTTCCCACAGGCAGGTAAATGGAGACACCCCGGTTCTTTTCCAGAGATGAAACCATTTATTCAGATTATCCGGCCCAGAGACAGCAAATCATACAATGGGCTTTCTAACGTGCCCACAGGGTCTATTGTATTGGGAATAGGCTTCTCCCTGAGCTTCCATCCAAACTTTGCTCTCTCTCATTTTCTCTCTGTCTGTGTCTCACTAAGTGCCCTTGCATGTATGCACCCATAGTCCCCATAAATATAACTACAAGCAGCAGTTACTGATTGGCCATTTCTCAGTCCCTGGCACACAGACATTATTGGGGATGTGCCTCTCCCCTACACAGGGTATAAAGGTTACAATAAACACTATAAATGTTATGTGCCAGTGTATCAGGGAGCAGCCTCTGTACTTTCTCCCTTGTACCAAGGTGCCAGTTCTACTAGCAGTACTCTCCTTCCAGCACTGAGAGACTGCACGGCCTGCTCCTTTCAGCACTGAGAGACTGCCCGGCCTGCCCCTTCCAGCACTGAGAGACTGCCCGGCCTGCATCTTCCAGCACTGAGAGACTGCCCGGCCTGCACTCCCCAGCACTGAGAGACTGCCTGGCCTGCACCTTCCAGGACTGAGAGACTGCCCGGTCTGCTCCTTCCAGCACTGAGAGACTGCCCGGCCTGCACTCCCCAGCACTGAGAGACTGCCCGGCCTGCACTCCCCAGCACTGAGAGATTGCCTGGCCTGCACTCCCCAGCACTGAGAGACTGCCCGGCCTGCACTCCCCAGCACTGAGAGACTGTCCGGCCTGCACTCCCCAGCACTGAGAGACTGCCCGGCCTGCACTCCCCAGCACTGAGAGACTGCCGAGCTTGCACCTTCCAGCACTGAGAGACTGCCCAGCCTGCACCTTCCAGCACTGAGAGACTGTCCAGCCTGCACCTTTCAGCACTGAGAGACTGCCTAGCCTGCACTCCCCAGCACTGAGAGACTGCCTGGCCTGCACCTTCCAGCACTGAGAGACTGCCCGGCCTGCACCTTCCAGCACTGAGAGACTGCCCAGCCTGCACCTTCCAGCACCGAGAGACTGCCCGGCCTGCACTCCCCAGCACCGAGAGACTGCCCGGCCTGCACTCCCTAGCACTGAGAGACTGCCCGGCCTGCACTCCCCAGCACCGAGAGACTGCCCGGCCTGCACTCCCCAGCACCGAGAGACTGTCCGGCCTGCACTCCCCAGCACCGAGAGACTGCCCGGCCTGCACTCCCCAGCACCGAGAGACTGCCCGGCCTGCACTCCCCAGCACTGAGAGACTGCCCGGCCTGCACTCCCCAGCACCGAGAGACTGCCCGGCCTGCACTCCCCAGCACTGAGAGACTGCCCGGCCTGCACCTGCCAACACTGGGAGATTGCCCGGCCTGCACTCCCCAGCACTGAGAGACTGAGCCCCAGTAACCAAATAGAGAGTCAGTGGGTAAGTAATTAGCAAATAGATTTATTTTAGGCCGTTACTGCCTGTAAGTGGGAGAGTCACAAGATGTATATTCAGTACATGTCTCTGTGCAGTTACTGTGTTTGCTCAACTAAATGTCATTATTCTGTATCTCCCTGTATCTGGGCTTAATATGTGATTCCTACATATTCCCCCTCCCTCTCACTCACCCCCAGCCCAGAATGAATTCACTTTCCCAGCCCCATTATACAGGGACCCCCCATTATGTGTATGTATGTGCCCAGCATTGCTGCCCTCACCCGGGGCTCCCGTTTGGTGTGGGGGGCAGAGCACTTGCTGGGGGCATTTCTTCAAATAAAACTATTGTTTTCCCAATCAGGAATGTGGGCTCTGTTGGCCCCGGCTCTGGTGGGGAAACAATCTCTAATGTAGGTTCCCTGTGAGACTCCCCGGCACAGAGTGATTACAGGGTGAGAGACCTCTGGATCAGGGAGGAAAGCTGCTCAGGGGAATTTACATGGGGGGACAGTTCTGGTTTGGATTGAGGGACAAGAGCAGGAGGGACCAATGAGCCCCCAGAAAGGCCCAAGCTGGGTCACTGCATGTAGAGCTAGAACCGACTCAGAAATGAATTGTTCCTGAGCAGGAGAGACTTTCCCTCTGAGACACGGAGGGAGATCCTTGCATAAAAGCAGAGGGAGGACTGGCCAGGAGCCCAGGAGAAACAAGACCATCCTTGTAGGAAAGAGATGTGTTGCACTTTTATATATACATATATAATATATGTAATCCATAATAATTACACTGCTTATTTTATTAATATCTCCAGAGAGAAAAGTAAAACATCATAACTTAACAAATGGAAATTTCAAACTGTAACTCCCAAACCAAAAAAACCCTCACACATCATTCGTAACTATGGAGTATCAAGACCAGAAATGTTCTTCCATGTTTTCTGAGCTCCCCGTATGAATCTTCTTTCTGAAATATTTTTTGGAATTGCCATTTTATATTTTATATTACTGCTAATTTCTCTCCTCAGCCAGGAAATGTTAGGAACCTCCTGTTTTTTCCAATTTCTAACAATTAAAAGTCAGACTGTATTTGATTATTGAAAGATTACTATTTCCAGAGCTTTGTTAGGAATTTTGTCATAAATGTTTAATAACGGCGAACTAATTCTCCCTCTTTTTGGGTTCGCCACGTTTTTTTTGCGCCGCGTTTTTTTGCCTCGGTTTTTCGCCTTTGCGTATACATAGGAATAGCTTGCGGTTTTTTTTTTGGCGTTATTTTTTGGCGTTTTTTTTTTCCGTTTTTTTTACAAAGTATTTTTCAGAGAAATTTTTGCCCTTGATCCCCCTCCTGCATGTCCCTGTCCAGGTCGTGGCACCCTTTAAACAACTTTAAAATCAGTTTTCTGGCCAGAAATGGCTTTTCTAGGTTTTAAAGTTCGCCTTCCCATTGAAGCCTATGGGGTTCGCAAAGTTCGCGAATATTTGCGAGTTTTGCCGAAAGTCCGCGAACGGGTCCGCGAACATTTTTGGCGATGTTCGCTACATCCCTATTAATAACACCACTTCCGGAGATTAAACAAAATCTCGTGAGATGTAATACGATATCAGAGAAAATGCTGAAGTGCAGAGGGATTGGCTGGTAGAACCACCGTATGTGTAACGTATCTGCTATTTCTGTGTTACATCTCCAACAAGTATTAACAGTTCCTGGATAATTCTGTGAAAATTTTAAGGGGGTTCGGTACCAATTGTATAAAATTCTGTAAAAGTTCACTTGATGAGTTATGCATTTCATTTATCTCTGAGTTCTGGTTATTGCTTGTTGCAGGGATTTCTGGCCATTCTTTGGATCTCTATAAAAGATTATAGATCTTTGCCAGAGCTTTTTTCCTTCTCTTTCCCAGAAGAATTATTTTCTCAAAATCTGATAGTGATCTTAACTTGCTTTGGGGAAGAGACGTTAGGTATGTGCGTATTTGTAAGTCTTTGCAAAATTCAGATTTCTCTAGATCGTATTCTTCCTTTAGAGAAGTAAAAGTTTTAAGTTGATCCATATTATATAAGTCTTTTAAGTTGGGAGAACTTTCTTTACTCCAACCATTGAGATCCGTTTTCAGAATGGGTTCCAGAATAGAAATTGGTGCAAACAGAGAAGGAAAAGGATCAATTATGTTTTCTCTCCAAATTTTAACTGCAACTTTCACCGTAGGAGGCAAATTTACGTAATAATTAACACCTTCACCATCTGACACTCATCTTTTCGACCTTTTGTGAATCAGCCCCATAATGTTTTCACCAGTCAAACAAACTGATGTATTAATGGAAATTAAGATGAGGTCTTGAGTTGGTTTGTTGGTTATTGTTGTTGGTCATCTTGTGAGGTAGGTAGTGTGTTCCATTGTGCCCATATTTTATTGTATTGCTCTTGTTTGTTAATATCATTCCAGGCTGCCATTTGTTCCATTGAGGCTCTTACATCCATGTTTTGTAGTATTTGTTTAATATCGAAGGGGCCTCCTGTTTTCCATCCCTTTGCTATGAGTGTGGAGGTCACATTTAAAATGTGGAATAGGAGTTTTCTTTGGGGGTTAGGGATAATTTCAGGGAAATGCATTATCAATGCTGCTTCGGGTGTTTTTGGTAGGTTGATTTGTAGGTCCTTTGTTAATATTGTAAAGACTTGTTGCCATATGCTGCTTACTCTTAGGCAGTGCCACCACATGTGTATCAAAGTCCCTTGGTGGTGGCAGCCTCTCCAGCACGTGGTGGGGTATGTTGCTGAGATATGATGTAGTCGTTCTGGTGTTAAATGCCATCTATATAAGAGTTTTTTAGCTGACTCTAGGTGGTTTGTGCATCTGGTTGCACCAGTTGTTATTGAAAAAATCCTATCCCATTGTTCTGGGGTAAGTTCTGTTTGTAGGTCCTGTTCCCATTTTTGCATAAATGGATGTTTGTAGTCCGGTGGAAGTTCTAATAGAAATCTGTGTCTTTGTGATTTATTTAAAATTAGATAAGTCCAATTAATGGAGTTTATCCCGTAAGGCAGTGGTTCTCAACCTTCCTAATGCCACAACCCTTTGATACAGTTCCTCATGTTATGGTGACCCCCAACCATAAAATTATTTTCGTTGCGACTTCATAACTGTAATTTTGCTACTGTTATGAATCATAATGTAAATATCTGATATGCAGGATGTATTTTCATTGTTACAAATTGAACATAATTAAAGCTTAGTGATTAATTCATTTTACATTTCCCAGAAAATATAATAATTCATGAAGTGTCATTTTACCTCCAATACTGCTGCTTTCAACACAGTAGCTGCTCTCTACACATGTGACTGGTCCACATAAGTACATTATGGCACCAACCCTGTCACATACACCTGTATTTGTATGGGGTCTATGTGATGGGATTGGTGCGATGATGTCATCACGCCGGGTACACATATGTGGGCGTATCTGCATGTGGGCGGACCTGCCTGGAGATGGATAGAAGAGCAGTATCAGTTCCTAAGACCATCAGACCCCTGTGAGAGGGTTGTTCAATCCGCAAATGGGTCCCAACCCACAGGCTGAGAACTGCTGCCATAAGGACTGAATTTCTTTGCATCATGTTTTAGTAGGATTCATTTTATCTTGAGATTCTAATTGAGCGACATTGTTTTCCAATGTTAATCTTTCCATTTTATTTTTCTTCTTATAATAGGATGCTTTTTGAATGAAAATCCCTCTTCTTGTTGCTTTGTGGGCACACCATTGTGTATTCCTAGAAGTATCATTAGATGAATTGTGTTCAAAGTATTCTCGTAGACATTAAAATAAAACTGTCCGTCTTTAAAATTACTCAATAAAGCCTCATTAAGGGGGAGAGTTACTAAGGCACGAATGCGTCCGAATGCATTTTTAGTAACTGAGTAACTGCTGAGAAATCTGCAAAAATATGAATTGATTTAAATTGTGCTGGAAGAACTTTTGCATTTCTTAATTCTCTTAACAAAACAATTTTTTTTCTGACGAAGGGGCCTTAGAGCTCTCAAATCTGTAATGTATTCCCATTGTTAGCCATCTACAATACCCTTGTATTTGTGTTTTTTTTCTAATTAAATTCTCTTAAGAAAGCATCTTTAATATGATAGAAATTAAACTGTGCAATTGAGTCATGAGGTGCCATGTTTGGAGCATTCTGTGTGTTTGGCAGACGATGTGCACCATCAAAGATTAATAAATGCTATGGCGTTTGTAGTAATACTGTGGAAGTTAGAGTTTCGAGGAAAAAAAATCAAGTCTTGCCCTTTAACTCCCTCAGGAATACCTCTGTACCGTTTGTTATTTCTGTGAGATCTATCTTCCAGATCTATAACTTTTTTCTGTAGTGAGATTATACCTTCCCCAAGAGAAGTACAAATGGCAGCTACTTGGTTATGAGCAGCGACTGTTTCCTTTTCCTTGTTCTCTAAATGAGCAATTCTCTCTCCTACCCCCTTATCTCTGTTTTGATTTCTGACAGGGATTGTTTCAAGTCAGACTGTAATGTAATGCAATGTTTTCCCCATTTTGTTCGGAGGTATTTGGGAAAATTTTATGTTTGAGGAGTAGGAGTGGTGCTTGTGCTGCTTTTGGCGCCATTCTGTGAGGTCTCCGGCTGATTCTCCTTCATTGCACTATTAAGCTCTGGTAACTTCAGTGGAGCACAAACTTTCTTTGACCTGCCCATTGCTGACAGGCTGAGGATGCCCTCTAGATGTTCCGCTGTGTAATTGCAGTGTGCAGACCCGGCCGTACCTCAGCTAAAGTGAGTCTGATGTGGGACACTCTCTCTTACAAAAAATAGTATTTCTTATTTAACGTTTCTAATTTTCGTATCCAAAAGGCTTCCCTGTATAGTAGTTCCTTCAGTCTATTTCCTCCTCTCCACCTCAACTCAACAGTTTCAATAATTTGAAATTTGAGTTGATTTACTCTGTGTCCATACTCAATAAAATGTTCTGCTACTGCCTGGTCTTTTTTACCCGTATTTATTTCTGATTTGTGTTCCCTTAATTGTTTGCGGACCATCCTCATTGTCGGATATTTGATGACATACACTGCATACGTTAAACAGCATGAGAATCCTAAATGCATTACCTCTCCTGGGGTGATAAAGAACCTCCCCCAATTGTATGTTAGAGCAACAATTACAGTTATAACACAGAAACGTTCCTTTTTTCTTTGCTATATTCTCTTTAAGAACATTCTTTGATCCTATGTCAGATTTCCCCAGATGACTACCTACACTCTTACCCAAGGAGAGAGTTCTGAGCAGGCAAGGGAACCAAATATGTGGCAGGAAGAAGGGGAACGATTCAGCATAGACAAAGGACATGCCGGGGTCAGCAACAATCAGGCCGGAACTAGGGGTCAGCACAAGAGGCAGCTGCTTAGGGCACAACGATTGGGGGACGCCAGGCAGGAGCCTCTCCTGCCTACCCCTAGTCTGCTCTCTTAGTCATTGCCCACCACCGCTTGGCACTATTGCTTACCTCTGTTTAAGTGGGGCTCTGTAAGTGGAGTTATAAACTACAGGAGTTACAAACTAAAGGAGTTAAAAAAGGAGTTTATATTTATTCCAAGATTGAAGGCTGCCACATGTATGCAGTTGTGGAACAACAGTTCCCAGGTACTTACCTCTGTTGTGGATATGAGCTAATTGCCACTTTAGAGACTCGCGTTAGAGCCCTAGAGGAACAAGTTGCAACACTGCCCTCGATTAACAATCTTGAGAGGAGTCTCTTGCTCACTGAGCAGCACTTAGCGGGGTCAGATAGTTTGGGGGGAGGGGGGCAATGAAAGGATGATAGGGCAGTAAGCTGGGTGACAGTTAGACAATCTAGTGTGGGGAAAAGGAAAAGGGAGGCTGCTCCAGGGTTTGCGCATCCCAACAGATTTACCAGATTGTGTGAAGAAGATGGGAGTGTGAACTCTGGACTGGCAGTTCTAGATGAGGCTGATCTCTCTAACAGCCGGGGGACCAGTTTCTCTAGTAGTGGTGGGGAGGGGAGCAGAGCTAGGCCTAAACTGATTGTGGTTATAGGGGATTCAATAATTAGGAAAGTGGACAGGGTAATCTGTCAGAATTAAAGCCATGTGCTAAAGACATTACCAAGGAAAATGTAGAATCCCTTTGAGTAGAAATGTCAGCAGGGCTGAATGTTACAAAGAAAATGATCATTGGTGTATGCTATAAACCCCCCGTATAGATGAGGGGGATGAGGCCCAGCTACTGTTGCAAATGGAGGAGTCTTCACAAATAGGTCAAGTTGTTATTATGGGGGACTTTAATTATCCAGGTCTTTTTTTTAACTAAAAACTATCATTACAGGAGTTTTATGAACCTTAAATCCCTTCCTTTTAATTAATTTTCTCAATGTAAAACATTTCCTCATGAAGTGCCCTAATTTGTTGCAAAAATAACAAGTAGCATATTTCTGCAACTTGTTATCTGCTTCTTTTGACTGACTGTTTCTCTGATTAAAGGTTTGTTTGAGGGGTCTGAGTGCCATAGTACAAGCTGTCTCCTATACTTATCTATATAAGAGGCTGCTTCTGTAAGTGTGTTACACATTGAAGCATTGGTCCTGTATCTAAGTACTGAAACTTTTTTACAAAACTTGTACCATCTCCTGGGGAACACAGCAATATACAGTAGAAGAGTAGCTGCACCTTCCACACTTCAATGTTAAACTCAAATAACTGTTGACAAGGTTTAACAAAAGAGATATGAGAATAGAGATAAAGATCTACAGATAATGTGCAAATGAAGTATATATATCTCAGAGAATTTGTAACATCTGTAACAACTCTTATATCACAAAAAGAGACGGGTGCACGACTGATATGCCATTTTAGGTGCGGGGGTGTGCTCTAAGGACAAGGGAGGCTGGGTTAGCATTATAGGATATAACGCTGCACTTGATGGGGGGTGATTGAATTATGCAGTGAGGGTGTGTGAATATCCTCGAGTTGATGAGGGAAGTGTAGAGCATACCCAGTGTATGGAGCGCTGGATTAGAAGCACTCTGGCCCTTTTGCACTTTATAAATAGCAGCAAAGATAAGATACAGCGTCTCTTTATGTGATATAAGAGTTGTTACAGATGTTACAAATTCTCCGAGATATTTTCCCGGTCACTGTTCAGTTGGGGCTTGAAGTGGTGAGAATCCGATACACATAACAATTTTCAGAGACTGACTGAGGTATAACTGCCCCACAGCAGGTCTATATCTACCCTCTCTCCTACCCCATCAAAACTTACTTCTTAGACTGTAATCTCTACACCAATAGCCCTTCAGCAACTACATCACTCACAGTGATTGGCTGGAACATACCAATCTGTCTGCCTGTCCCTGCACCTAAACTTAACCCTTTGTTAGCCATCCTTGCCATATCCATGAGGGGGTTAATTGCCCTCACTACCATGGGGGAGGGGCTTGGGCTGTTATTGCACAGTTCTGCTTGTCACTCAATGACATCACCAGGTTATGCTAATGAGTAAGTGCCCCCCCCCCCCCGGCTCTGCCAGACATTCAGCGGAAGGGAAGGAAAGGGGCAGTGCCAGAAAGGATGTTTTTGTCTTTTTTTGAGAAAATGGATCTGAAAAGTTTGATAAAAACTGTGCCAACTTTAATTTTTAACATGTAAAATTATATCAGACTAAGTGAAATATCAAAGTATATGTCCCCTTTAAATGCTGCTGCTTCCTCAGTAAAACAGATATAAATATGAATCTTTTCCCTCCCTGTAGGTACAGAGTTGGAGCTGCTGAGTGAGGCGCCTGGGGGAGAGAAGGAGGAAATTCAGGGAAATGTTCTGTACAGACTGAGAGTGAGAGACTCCCACTGACTGAGGCACCAGCTAAAGGGCCCCCCCGGGAACTGCCCCCCAAGGAGGGAGCTGCCAACCAAGGGACTCATCCATCTGCAGATCTGCCCCCAGAAGCACAGGAGAGATGGATGGAGGGACCCCGAGGGGGCAGGGGGGCAGGATCCAACAGCTGGGGATAGAGATGCACCAACTGGATCTGAGGGTCAATATCACTGAGGAGCTGTGCAACTTGGCTGGTACATTGGGTTCCTTACTGGCACAGGGATCAGATGGAGCTGCACTGTGTGGGGCTGAGGGGGCAGATAATGAGGGCAGAGAGGCAGATGGGATAATGGCCCCTGGATTGGCTGATACTGTGCTGGGTATAAGGAGACGGATCTATGGGCAGGAGGCTACAGACCTGGTACTGGATATAAACACGGCTAATAATCGTGTATCTGTATCAGAGGATAGAAAATCTGCTTCCTACTCACCAACAGAACTACATTACCCACAATCCCCAGAGAGATTTCTGTACTATGCTCATGCTTTAAGCAC
Source organism: Xenopus tropicalis (assembly GCF_000004195.4). Classification (NCBI taxonomy): domain Eukaryota; kingdom Metazoa; phylum Chordata; class Amphibia; order Anura; family Pipidae; genus Xenopus; species Xenopus tropicalis. Next base: position 3,959,985 of record NC_030682.2, read on the forward strand.
TAGGAGTTTCCCCTCAGGGCGACATTACTGGGAAGTGGAGGGCAGTGAATCAGGGGACTTGGGGGTAGGGGCGGCCTATCCCAGTATAGAAAAGAGAGGGAATAAGTCCTGGATTGGGAATAATAGCAAGTCCTGGGGTTTGTACAGATGGGCGGTTAACAGATATTCAGTGGAACATGACAGTAAATGGACAGATTTACCCCACGTCCCTTCCTGCAGGAGAATCAAGATCTCACTGGACTATGAGGCCGGACGCCTGTCCTTTTATGAGCTGAGTGAGCCAATCAGGCACTTACACACCTTCACTGCCTCCTTCGCTGAGCCCCTTCATGCTGTGTTCTATGTTCATAGTGCCTGGGTGAGAATCATTAGAGAGAGAGAAAAGGGAGCTAAAGTACTGACACTTGAGAGAGAGACAGACAGACAGATAAGAGACAGTGAGGATCTGACCCCAGGCAGAGAGAAGTTGGACCCAGAGACCCAGGTGCAGGAGGAGGGTGCTGTGTCTCATATAATCCACAAGGGGGAGACAGAGAGGGAAGAGTTGGCCGGGCTGATCCTTGACATGGAGGAGCTGTGCAACTTGGCTGGTACATTGGGTTCCTTACTGGCACAGGGATCAGATGGAGCTGCACTGTGTGGGGCTGAGGGGGCAGATAATGAGGGCAGAGAGGCAGATGGGATAATGGCCCCTGGATTGGCTGATACTGTGCTGGGTATAAGGAGACTGATCTATGGGCAGGAGGCTACAGACCTGGTACTGGATATAAACACGGCTCATAATCGTGTATCTGTATCAGGGGACAGGAAATCTGCTTCCTACTCACCAACAGAACTACATTACCCACAATCCCCAGAGAGATTTCAGGATTATGCTCAGGCTTTAAGCAGCAGGAGTTTCCCCTCAGGGCGACATTACTGGGAAGTGGAGGGAAGTGAATCAGGGGACTTAGGGGTAGGGGCGGCCTATCCCAGTATAGAGAGGGGGGGGGAGCAGTCCTGGATTGGGAATAATAACAAGTCCTGGTGTTTGTACAGATGGAGGGATAACAGATATTCAGTAGAACATGACAGTAAATTGACAGATTTACCCCACGTCCCTTCCTGCAGGAGAATCAGGATCTGGTTGGACTATGAGGCTGGACGCCTGTCCTTTTATGAGCTGAGTGAGCCAATCAGGCACTTACACACCTTCACTGCCTCCTTCACTGAGCCCCTTTATGCTGTGTTCTATGTTCATGGTGCCTGGGTGAGAATCATTAGAGAGAGAGAAAAGGGAGCTGAAGTACTGACACTAGAAAGAGAGACAGACAGACAGATAAGAGACAGTGAGGATCTGACCCCAGGCAGAGAGAAGTTGGACCCAGAGACCCGGATGCAGGAGGAGGCTGCTGTGTCTTATATAATCCACAAGGGGGAGGCAGAGAGGGAAGAGTTGGCCGGGCAGATGGAGGCTCTGTGCAACATGGCTGAGACATTGGATTCCTTACTGGCACAGGGATCAGATGGAGCTGCACTGTGTGGGGCTGAGGGGGCAGATAATGAGGGCAGAGAGGCAGATGGGATAATGGCCCCTGGATTGGCTGATACTGTGCTGGGTATAAGGAGACTGATCTATGGGCAGGAGGCTACAGACCTGGTACTGGATATAAACACGGCTCATAATCGTGTATCTGTATCAGGGGACAGGAAATCTGCTTCCTTCTCACTAACAGAACTACATTACCCACAATCCCCAGAGAGATTTCAGCTTTATGCTCAGGCTTTAAGCAGCAGGAGTTTCCCCTCAGGGCGACATTACTGGGAAGTGGAGGGCAGTGACTCATGGGGCTGGGGGGTAGGGGCGGCCTATCCCAGTATAGAGAGGGAAGGATGGCAGTCTGGTTCTGGGAATAATAATAAGTCCTGGTGTTTGTACAGATGGGAGGATATAGGATATTCAGTGAAACATGACTGTATATTGATAGATTTACCCCATGCCCCTTCCTGCAGGAGAATCAGGATCTGGTTGGACTATGAGGCCGGATGCCTGTCCTTTTATGAGCTGAGTGAGCCAATCAGGCACTTACACACCTTCTCTGCCTCCTTCACTGAGCCCCTTCATGCTCTGCTCTATGTTTATGGTGCCTGGGTGAGAATCATTAGTTAGGGTGCTACCCAGCAAGCATAGGTGGAGGGGGAATTATGTGCTTGGGGAGGCCAAGTTGAATGTCACCAATGATTTTCCACTGTTGGAGAAACAGCTGATTCAGCCCCATATTATGTGACATTGACAAAAGTTGTAATTCACCTGTCACTGAGCACATGGGGTGGGTTTTTGTCTACAAATGCTCTCTGGCATTATCCGGCTGTAATTTGTCCCTTACATGGGCTGACTTACATCTACCTACTGATGGACCCACAGGCTGAATCATTAAAGGAGAAGGAAAGGCATTTTGGCATTTTACTGCCAATAGATTAGTCACCATAGTACAAGCTAGAACCCTATATTTATTCTGCAGAAAGCTTTACCTGCTTGAGTAACAACCCTAGAAGCTCCCTCTGTTTGTTTAAGATAGCAGCTGCCATTTTAGCTTGGTCTCAGTAGCTTCCTGCTGCAGCTCTGGCTGCTGGTAGCTCAGATCACACAGACTTGGAAGGGGGAGTTAATTCTGATGGGAGGGTGAGGAGGAGAAGGGAGGGTGAGAGGAAAGAGCTGTGCAGACTTGTTCTTGTGCTATAAAGGATTTTTCTGAGACAGAATGCCTGACACAGAAGAACATGTGACACAAAAGGAGACAAGAAATCCTGTGTTTCCTTTGATAGAGGACTCAGTGCAGCGTTACTGTGAGTTCTTATGGCTGTATTTACATAGACCTTTCTTATAAAGCTACTGAGATTTTGCCTTTACTTCTCTAAGTACTGAGTAATTTTTCACCCCATAAAGACAAAGCCTAATTTAAAAGTAATATGTATAGCACTCTCTTATTTTTATTAAAATTATAGAAAAAAGTTCTATTTACCCTTGTGTTGTTTAAGATTAAACCATGTGTATTGCTCTACTTTCACATAAAACTCAATGAATATACAAAATATTTTATTTACGTATACAAAGGATATTGCAGATATATTTCGGTCCCCTTGCAAAATACAGTAACTGCCTTTTGACTGCAGTTTAAAGGTAACACAGTATAATAGTGGATGAGGTTGAAAAAAGACCTGCATCCAACCATCAATTCAAAATGTTGTCCAAGTGAAATTAGCCTCACTGCTCTGTAAGTTGAACCAGAGGAAGGTGAGAAACCTGGAGCCTTAGATGGGGGGAAACATCTCTTCCTGACCCCAAGGGGCCATCAGACCAGTCCCTGGATCCCAGTACAATAAAGGCCTGAATGCTGCAAGCTGAGCAGTTGCTGTATGGCCGGGCTTTAGATGGTTTGTAGGTGCTGTGAGCAGTGGGGTATTCACACAATATGGGAAGATACTTACGAATGTGGCGCCTTTGCCCAATACTGTCAGAATGGAACGAGCTCTGAAAAAAAATATTTTTTGCAGCCCTGGGGGTACATAGAACCCGCTGCCAGGGAGCCATAATACAGAGCAATGAAAAACAGCAGCACCAAAAGCCTTTGGAAATACAGTCACCAACATTCAATCCCAGTTTTTCCAGCAAACTATTCAGGTCGCTGTTAGCTGCAACTCACAGGGTCAGAAGCCTCAGATGCCCTTTCCCATCTCCTTCCTGAGCAGAACAACATCAGACCCCTCTCTGTTTCCTTCTGAAGGTTCTGTAGGTGTTGGATACGGTTCTCCCTGACAGACCATAGAGGCCAAATGCCCAGTGCGCCCCAGATCTAAAGGGGAAATGTCCCAATCCATAAAAGCCCCAATATGAGAGAGAATCAGGGCTCTGCACAAGTCTGGCACATTGGGCCGCACACAGATACTGTATATTGGTTATAAAAGAAACAAACCTGATGCATTTAATGCCCATAACTCTCAGGCTTGATCATGGGGTGTGGGGCTGTGTAGGTCCCAGGTTAGGAATAAAGTCTCTTTTTTTGACAAATACACTGAGATACACACTGCTTATGTTTTATATGTATATATCATTTTTTCAATGACGACACAATGTAAATATGATCTATATGAAAAAAAAATGTAAGAGTGGCTCCATTACGTTGAACTTCCCCTTTAATGTAAAAGTTGTACATATTTTTACATAGAAAACTCTCTTTTTTTTGGCACTTTGGGATCTATATGAAAATAACAGCAGCTCCTGCCCGGTGTGTGTAGAGCAAGGAGCCTATTAAAATATCTTCCCAAATTGGCAAATACATATATGTAAATATTACCTGTAACATCTTGTCCCTTGAGCCACCATTTTGTGATGGGCTGTGTGTTCCCTCAGCGATCAGCTGAGAGGAAGTGATGCAGCTCTAACTGTAACAGGAAGTAGTGTGGGAGTAATATGGATAAAGACAAACTCACCAGCACTCCCCGGCTTCTGATTATGATTATGGATCAGTTCCGCCTGGTGCCCAGTATCCTGAGGGGTCGGCAGCTCCAGCCCAAGTCAATTACCCAGATACTGCCACCACAAGGCAGGGGGAACCCTGTGTGTTTATTTAGTGCAACACAGTAATGTTTTGGGGGGAACCCCTTCTGCAGACAAACTGGAAAGTGAGGCCAAATAGCATTTAAGGGTATGAATGTGATATTTGCATAATAAATTACCAGTGCATGGGTGCTAAAAGTCCAATTTAAAGTCCATACTAAGATGACACCTGTAATACAAAATGAATAAAGCAAAACAATGCATTAATAATAGCACCTTGCAACATACAGAAAGAAATGATTTTATACACGTGCAGTAAACAGCAATTTTTAATGCAAAAAAGAACTACATTACCCAACTATACTGAAGTGCAGAATCTGCCCCTGGTTTATTCCTATTCAGTATCCATCTCTGTAACTAAAGAAAAAATGGTTTGAAATACAAAAAACTGAAAAAAACAAAAACAAGCCAAAAAATGACAGAAAGCATGTTACATTAAACTCCTCGTTCAACCCCCGTGGCACCCTGGGTTGAAGGGCCCAAATCCAAAATGACTCACGTTGCAATAAAGATTTGTTTCTTATCATACCCCGGTCTGCTCTCAATTTTTTCAAGTATTTGCCAGCGCAGCTGTGATACCCTGTGGCCTTTTTCATAAAAATGTTTTGCTAACATAGTCTCCTTTCTCTCTTTCTCTGAGTTGGTCCCCCCTTGCCTCTTATCCTCCTTCTTAGGTGCTTGGTAATTCCGGATAGTGGATTTATGCTCATTAAACAGGTTTTTACAGTTCTGCCTGTTTGCCCCACATAAGCCAACCCACAAGGGCATTTAATGCAGTAAATAACATCAGAGCTGTCACAAGTAAAGTGTTAGGATTGCAGGGTGAGTTGTTGGCTGGTGAGGAATGAGTTAACATGCACTGGCCATGCAGCCTATCAGAGTCAGGCACAGGTTTCTTTAACCCCCTGTGTGCACTCCCCTTTGCCGGTTCAATCAAGTCTCTCACACAATTAGTACCTTTATAAACCTGCAGCATTACCTGGGAGTGGAGCTGTGAGTTGTTACAATATTTTCAGTAATCAGCCGAGCAGCTATTGTGCTTTGCGCTGCCAACAAGTTACACACTTGTTACTTAGTTCCGGGTCTCAAGCAAGGGGATCCAGTAATAGTGTAACTTTGCTTTATGACATATTAAACTGTCCATAAAATGTATCCAGCTGAGACCAGTCAAGCTATTGCAGATTTGTCTCAACAATTCGATCAATGTTCCAAGCTATGTCTAGTCTACAAGCACAGGTTCAGCAGCCGCAGGGCCGTGTTATACTGGGTAATTTAGTTCCCCCGCCATCAGCCGTTAGTGCTGCTAAGGAACCTAAACTGCCCCTGCCTGAACAGAATGACTTTCAGGTGTTTCATTAACCAATGCAAGATAACTTTTCAGCTGCAACCCCAGCAGTATTCTACTGATTCCCGTAGGGTGGGGCTGATCCTGACACTTTTGTCTGGGGAAGCTAGTATCAGGCGGTGGGTGGCAGATACCTCCTGGAATGAGGCTGCGCAAAGATTCCATTTTAGGAGGGACCTGTCAGATGTAATCAAGGACAATCTTGCAAGAGTTGATGCACCGGAGGACCTAAGCTCCTTTATCCAGTTGTGTATCAAAACTGATAGACGTCTCACTGAGAGGCTCCATGAGAAAACTGGAAGGCCCTTGCCAACACCTACTACTAGCCTTGGTAAGGGTGAGGCCTCACAAGATGTGGCTTCAGGGGATGAAACTATGCAAGGGGGATTTATCCTGTGTTCTATTTCTATGAAGGAAAGGAATCGGCACAGAGCCAAGCGCCAATGTAAGTACTGCGGAGGGAAGCATCACTTTTTGGCTGGGTGTCCCAAAAAACCCAGTGAAACCTATTCTTAAAGAGACAGTAACACCAAAAAATGAAAGTGTATAAAAGTACTTACAATATAATGTACTGTTGCCCTGTACTGGTACAACTGATGTGTTTTCCTTAGAAAGACTACTATAGTTTATATTATAAAGCTTCTGTGTAGACACGGGGGCAGCCATTTACAGGAGAAAAGGCACAGGTTACTTAGCAGATAACAGATAAAACCCCATTATATTCTACAAAGCTTATCTGTTATCTGTTATGTGTCTGTGCCTTTTCTTCTTTTTCCCAGCTTCAATGGCTGCCCCCGTGTTGACATAGCAGCTCATTTATATAAACTATAGTAGCGTTTCTGTTGCAAACTTACCAGTTTTACCAGCGCAGGGCAACTGTACATTATATTTTAATTACTTTTAAAAAGCTGATGCTCTTTCCAGACCCCCGACTTTGACTCCTATATCACCTAAATCTGAAATTCCAATTATTGACAAGGAGCATTTTCTGTTTTCTGCTCCATGTGCTAACCTTTGGGAAATTATTAAAGGTGCATATGCTACTAATCCAGACACTCCAGTTTTACTTTCATCTGTAAAATTGCAGGCACTAGACGACTTTCTTTTTCATGAAGAGAAGGTTTTTATCCCAGTGTCCTGCCAAAAACAGGTCCTATTGTTGACCCATTGCTCCAAAATTGCAGGTCATTTAGGTATCTCCAAAACCTTGAAACTCACATTAAGAAACTTTTGGTGGCCTAGTATTCACCAAGATGTTATTGACTTTGTTCATTCTTGTCACATCAGTGCCCAAGGCAATGTATCCAAAAAAGCACCTGTGGGTTTACTGCTACCCTTGCCTATTCCAGAAAAACAATGGAGTTCATTGTCTTTAGATTTTATTGTAGACCTTCCAAGATGTCAAAGGTTTAACACCATACTGGTTGTAGTGGATTGCCTTACAAAAATGGTGCATTTTATTCAAGCTCAAGGTCTTCCTTCTGCAGCTACCACTGCTGACTTGGTGGTGTGTGAAATTTTTTGACTCCATGGAACTCCCAATATGATTGTGTTAGATTGAGGCACGCAATTTACCTCTAGATTCTGGCGAGAATTTTGTAGATCTCTTGGTATTCAGACTTGTTTTTCCGCTGCTTTTCATCCTCAGACCAACGGACAAATGGAACAAACCAATCAAACATTAGAGCAATACTTACGTTGCTTTGTAACATCTTTGCAAAATGATTGGGTTACGTTCCTTCCTACAGCAGAATTTGCGTACACTAACTCAGTTCACGCCACTACTCAAAAGACCCCATTTCTTTGCAAACACGGGCATCTATCCATCCCTGTTCCCTGGAATGCCTAGTGCTCCTTCTGTGCCAGCAGTCCAAGAATGATTAAGAGCTCTCCATAACCTTCATACTACCTTGATTTCTACACTTAAGGAAGTTAACACTCTTTCTAAAAGGTATGCTGACAAACGCAGAAGCAAGGAGGTAGCTGTCAAAGTAGGGGACAAGGTTTGGTTGTCCACAAAACACTTGAAGCTACATGTCCCTTCTGTGAAGCTGGGTCCTAAGTTTGTAGGACCTTTTGTAATTAGGAGGAAGATTAATGAAGTAGCTTACCATCTGGAATTACCTGATACAATTAATTCGGCTGCAGGCACAGGTAGGGGGAGTTTTAAGCACATGGAGCATATTTTGGCTTGCCGAAAATATGCGCCATACACTTTGTGTGGCATTAGCCTCTGTTATACACTCTTTTGTTACCCCTGTATATGGCTATTGGATTGAGATTCGTATCTGCATGTGTAAGCCTGCTTGGGGGCAGCACGAACCCAAATGCAAAAGAACCTGAAGTGCTGTATATACAGTATTGTTATAAATATCCTTTCTCTAATATATCTGTGTAAGTACTATGGTCAACAAACACCACTCACCAAGGTGATATTTAAAGTATATTTAATGTGTGGAAAAGAGTTACAGACGTTACATACAAATTACCAATGATTAAGCCAGTCACAAACAATATTGACAGCTTTCCAATACAATACAAAGTATGTATGTATTTATTTAAAGTAGTAAAAATATATGCATGTGTGTGTTAGAGTAAATGTGTGTAAGTGAGAGCATGTGTGAGTGTGTAAGGGTAAGTGTGTAAGGGTAAGTGTGAGACCAGCCTTTTGTTGCTGATATAAATCCCTGTTGGAAGCCCCTCCCCCACTGTATTACCCCTAAGACCATATGTTTCTGATCAATCACATTCCAGACTTAGGGAACAATGGGGTATGTATAGTGTATGTATAGAGGTATAGTGTAAATGTCAAGTCAGTTGCACACTTGAACCATGTTAACCCATTCAGGCCTGGGATACAACTTATTTTCCAATACCCAATATTGAACATTTCCCCCTTTGCACACTGACTTGACAAGAACATAATATTTGTATTCAATCTAGAAAATGAGAGAGGTTTCCTTGAAAACCCAGTCTATGAATTTCCAGGAATTCTTTGCAATGCGCCAAATGTCCGTTGCACAAATGACAGCTGATGTAATATCATGTAATGAGATTGTAAACAGTGATAATTAGAAGAATTAAAAATAATCCATTATCTATAGAGGTGATCTATCTATAGGCGGTTCTATCCTCTGCTCATCCATTCCCGGTCTCCTGGTTTGACTTTAAAAATCTTTCATTACAGCCTTTGCCCATAGCCCTGTGTTTAACTGCAATTGCCGGTGAATTTCTTACCTCACCTTTCATGGTCTTACATTAAAATCTTTCAGCAAACATCAAACATTTGAATCCAGATGGGCTCCCTGTAGCTTGAGTAAATGCCAAGCATCCTTTAACCCTTTGTCCTGTAGGGCCCAACGGATTTAGGCCTTGGCTCTTATAGTAGATCAGCCACTAAGCACCTGTATAGAATCAGGGAGTTGTACCAGTACCGGCATCACCAATGCCCCTCTGGGGTTCTTGGTATCTTTGCAGCTGCCCTGATGTAGAACAGCCATAACGTAGGCCGTACCCAATGAGAGGAAGGTGGGACTTGAATAATCAGTAATAACACAGTCTGTAGCCGGATCTTAGAAACAACAGTCTGTTAGAGACTGAACCCGACACAGACAGAATCAGGAGGGATGAGACAGTCTCTTTGTGAACAGTTCTTAAAGTTCATAATCAAATAATTTCTCATATAGCCCTTATCCATATTATCCTTTAATGTTAATTTCCCCCTGAGTCACAGTCTGTTACAAATCACTTTACTCCCAAACCCGCACTTCCCTCCATAGGCTGCTGTTCCTCCCGCTGTTTGGCAGAGTCGTGCCCAGCCCGGCCTATAGCTACTGCTAAACTGCACATTTATATTAGTCTGAAACTCTATCACTGTATTACCCTGTCATTCTCATGAATATGATGTGATGTATTTCATGATTAATAATGTCCTTCATATTGAAATCATAAATCTCTTATGTAAATGTATGAAAAACATAAATAGAAAAATAATTATAAAGGAAAATTAAAACATATAAAAATGATGCCTTCTTCCCAGTACTTAAAAACATTTGTTTGAGGCATAGACTTGAAAATCATTATTGTCCATTCATTACTTTAACCTTTTAAAAATATTGTAAGAAATAACTATTTTCCTTGTCCCTGCATAATTGCATATTAAGGAAAACATTCTTAAACTGTATAATCTGTTATCTATATCATGATGTATTTACCCATGTGATACTTTTACCCATGACCAACACATTATATTTCCAATAAAATTATTAAAGGAATATTTCAGCAGCTGATGTTATTCAGATGTTTCTTTTCATCCAGATCAATGTCTCAGATATATTCCTTGTACAATAGAATGTTAAACCTCCGACTTTGCTTTTATTTTGCAGAGCCGGCCCATTAGCCATGAGAAAACTTTACTCTTATTTATACAAATAATGATACCGCATATACATATTGTTAAAAAGAGAATGAGTTCTTTGTTCTTTGCTGGGAAATGTATTTGTCACTGGTGTCTTATGGTCTTTTTGTTTTCCTTAGTGTTATTATAACTATTCAATCAAGTTATATCAAAATCCTGCCACATATACTTTATACCCTGTATTAACTATATTATATATAGATCAGTAGTATGTGTGTATATTATGGAATATTACATACCAAAAACCACAAACTTTTCCATGGGCTTTAATAACTAAAGGTAACCATGTGTCCTTGTGTAATAGGATACCAAAGCCCATCTGTTTGAGAGATCCTTAAAAACCGAGGTTCTCAACCAATTACCCAGACTCCATGTTAAAACAAATAACCTTACATAGTCAAAAGGCCACTATTCCTGTTACTTGAATCTTTAAGAAAACATAATCCTATCCATCCCAGCAGTTGCCTCATACATTAATATCCCTGCCTGCATTACAGTTGGTCATCATTCCTGCATCATATCTTAATATGCAGTTCAAAGTAACATTTCTATAATGACATCTTCTTACACAGATTTAGACCCAGTATCTAGATAACATTTCTTGTTTATATTAAGTTAGTTAACCTCTTGCAACAATGCACCTCTCTACTGGAAACCAGTTCAATAGTTTGACTAATATCATACAGATTAAACTAATTAACCTGTGCAATTTAAACTTCGATGGACATTATATTTTACATTACACGTATAAAAACATTTAACACTGATTATGACTTTAAACTTCAAAAAACTAAAACATATGTATATACAGTTGATGATCTTGCAAGAAAAAATATTCAATCCATAATCATAACTTCCATAGTTATTAAACATATACATCTTATAATCATCTTTGATAGGTTTAAACATTTTATCACATAACTGGCCGGGTCATATGATAATCCCAACCATTAAAGGTCCATAAGATGTATATAGAGTACTCTTCCAACATATTCATAATATCAGTGGATTAAAACGTACTTTATCAATAATGATTTATATAAAAAAAACAATTTATTAACCTGCGCAGGACTTCAGTATGTGCACCTTTAAATTTCAAATTTAAACACATAAAAATTACTTGGATCAAGTACAGTGTAGTTAACAGAGAGCAGATTAATCAATGTTAATTAGGATTTCCCTGTATTGGAACCGTGCAATCATGCTCCTGTTACTCACTACAAACAAACATATAACAAACTAATGAGACAAAGGAGTAACAGACAGTCCTTATAAAGTTCCTTAAACAAACATCACATAAACCTACACTGATGCACTGTCTGTCCCTGGGCTGCAAGGAGACACATTCCCTTTATTATCCTTGGTCTGTTCAGCAGAGGGAGAAACCCATCTGAAAAAATCACAAAAACTTGGAGCAAATTTCACAGTTAGTAAACAAAATACAACTTGGATACTTTACTTTACTAATTTTACAAGATCCCAACATTCTTTAAACCTTCAGGAATTTCATCTGTTTAACTTTTACATATCCCTTATATATCACTCAGGGCCTAAGCCTTCCCTTTACTCTCTGTGAATCCCCCTAACAGATGTAAGTGTATTCCAGCTTTCTAGCTCACATATATCAAATTTCCCATCTTTCCCTGTTACCCTTTATCTAAATAAAAACCAAAAATTGGGTTGTACTAATGCAATTATAGATTAGGATGCATTTACTCTCTTGCTCTCTGAGCAATGTATGAGCCTGTTGTTTTCTATGTTCTGCAAGTAGCCTGATTTTAGCAGGATTTATTTAATAAATGATTTTACACTATCTGCCGTTTTTTCTCTCTATTTGCTTAAACTGAGGACCCGGTTACGTCTCAAGTTCTACACAAGTTGTTTATTTGGCTTGAACACATCACAATCTGGTGAGCATTTAGCATGACTACCCGTGTGGACATAACAATTTAATATTACCTACACATGGTGATTGGTTTTATTTTGAGTTATTGTTTATAGATGTTATGCACTATTAGTTTGTTGTTTTTGTTTCATCTTTCTATCATCTATATGGGCTCCTGCTGCACATCTATGAAAGTTCTGAACTTATTTGTTAAGGTTAGTAAAATAATTCTCTTATTGGCAAATATGCCAAAATTTCCTATAATAATTTCCCTCAGTTTATTAAACAATTTACATGGAAATACAATGCAGTCTTCAGAAAATAAGATTTGTTTATCTGTCCCAATGTTTATACAGTAGAAGTATGCTCATTATATGAACACAATACCTATGGCTGAGCAGTTCTGCAAATCACTCCCTGGTGTAACCTGAGTGTTACCTGTGTGCCCCTTGGAACCAAAGTCCTTCTAAATCTTTGTGAACCTGATTTTGATAATAAAATATAAACATAGAGTCCTACACAAACTTCTATAGATATCACTATTTTAGGTACCGTATATACTCCAGTATAAGTCGATCGGAATATAAGCCAAGGTACCTAATTTTACCTAAGAAAGCTGGAAAAACTTATTGACTTGAGTATAAGCCCAGGGTGGGAAATGCAGCCGCTACTGCTAAGTTTCATCAAAATAAATACCAATAAAATTACATTAAATGAGGCTTCAGTGGGGTATATGTTTTTAAATATTTATTTCAAATAAAAACTGTAAACTAGCTCTGTAAGCGGAGGGTCAACAAAAACAAATGTTTTATCAACAATGATACCTTAAGTCCTTCAAAACTATATATAGTTTATATAGAATATAAAGTGCAATGTCTAAGGCTGAAAGGGACAGGTGAGGATGGTAGATAAAGATGAATTTGGAAGAGGGCCAGGGCACTGGGGGGGGGGTCTGGTTGCAGGTGGCCTAATTTGCACACAAAGGAGAGCGGGTGCTAGTATAGAGGGACCCATGGCACCCGACTCGAGTATAAGCTGAGTGTGACTTTTTCAGTACATTTTGGGTGCTGGAAAACTAGGCTTATACTCAAGTATATACAGTATATTGGTCAGTGGAAGCAAAACATTCTCCTGGTTCTAGTAAAACAGACTAGGAAAACATGGCACCCTGGGATGGGGGTGGGTGGATTTTTGTTCAATGTTTCTAACAGCCTTGTTTAAACAGGAAAACAGTGCTGATACCTTTTAACTACACTGAATCTTAAAAATCTACCAAAATATAAAACTTTTAACACATATTAAACTTTCCTGCTTCTGCAGGTTCAATGAATCATTACAATCACAATAACACTGCTATATATTTCCATGTAAATGTTTTTTCTGAAAAGCCATACCCAATCATACTCATTTACACAATGTTTACAAACCTTTAAGGAACAAGTACTAACATTTCTTTATCATTAACCCTATAATGTGATTATTCCTTTTCTCAGTAACAATGAGTAACTCCTTTTCTCTTCAGTCCTGGGTCTTTTATACCGACAGACTGGTCTGTTCATGGGACCCTGGGAGCGGCCATTCTGTGCATCAGGTTCCCTTGCCTGTGTAACAGCACAGACCTGAGCTTGCTCATGCCTCGTTTCAGAATCTTTATCAACTTTTAATTTGCTTTTCAAATAATTTACGTCTTTTAAAGCACTTTTTAAAAAAATGACCTGGCCATCTGCAAAAATGGCAAAAATATTCCCTTATCTTTGCTTTATTTGATTGGCATATTTCCATTATCACGTGACTGTTTGAGGGGCCTGAGTTCTGCAGTATAAGCTGCCTCCTGTACGTATCTATATGTGAGGCTGCTTTATGAAGAGTATCCAGACTGCAAGCACAAATATTAGCTACAGGATCTAGATATTTAAACTTGTTTACAAAAGCTTTTATCATTTGCAGTGTAACTTCATCTTCTCCAATACCCATAACCAGTCAACTTGCTCAAACAAAACCAGAAATGTAAAGGGGTCATCATCTATAGAGGTCTGGAGATTATTGAGCACCTGTATATCAAGCACATTCTCACCATTAATTATATAATTAAGCATTAATAGCCTGTCCCTCCTTGTGCTGTGTATTAGATTCCCATCTGTATCAGTGTCTGGAGCACTCACTGTCGTAATTATATAAAATGTCATAATTCTATTAAGGCTCATATCTATACTCCAATGATCCTCCACTAGGGATATATGATTCTCGCCCACAGTGAGTGTCACTCTTAAATAAATACTTACTCAAATCGAGACTGGAAGTTCCCTCTGGGCTGGACCTGAACCATTCAGATTCACTCAGGATATTAACCAGACAGCTGTATTAGAGATATACATTAGTACAGAGTATTACAATACAGAGCATTAAATAATAGCTCATACGGCCTGAAAGCTCTTGAGGACATGAGGGAACAAATTCAAGTACAAAAATGTTGCCATTTAACCATTTCTTCCTACATGGGGCTGATCCCATGGCAGCCAATCATTAGTCTTGTTTTAGCATAACTGTGTCTCTCTGTCTTAGGGAAGGATTAAGTATCTCACTGTCTCAGCACAATCGCCCAAACAGGTGTCTCTCTGCTACATCAGCGCCGTGTCCCAAATGGTATTTGTGCAGTTGGTGATTCTGAGACTATTTGTGACATTCTTAACCTTGCACTAGGGATACTCAGCCCCGCACTAGGGATACTCAGCCTCACACTAGGGATACTCGGCTCACACTAGGGATACTCGGCCTCACACTAGGGATACTCAGCCCCGCACTAGGGATACTCAGCCCCACACTAGGGATACTCAGCCCCGCACTAGGGATACTCAGCCTCACACTAGGGATACTCGGCCTCACACTAGGGATACTCGGCCTCACACTAGGGATACTCGGCCTCACACTAGGGATACTCAGCCCCGCACTAGGGATACTCAGCCCCGCACTAGGGATACTCAGCCTCACACTAGGGATACTCGGCCTCACACTAGGGATACTCGGCCTCACACTAGGGATACTCGGCCTCACACTAGGGATACTCGGCCTCACACTAGGGATACTCAGCCCCGCACTAGGGATACTCAGCCCCGCACTAGGGATACTCAGCCCCGCACTAGGGATACTCAGCCCCGCACTAGGGATACTCAGCCCCGCACTAGGGATACTCAGCTCCGCACTAGGGACGCCCGGCCCCGCACTAGGGATACTCAGCCCCGCACTAGGGATACTCAGCCCCACACTAGGGATACTCAGCCCCGCACTAGGGATACTCAGCTCCGCACTAGGGATACTCTGCCCCGCACTAGGGATATTTGTGACAGGAGACAACAGATGCATTCCTTGTTCTGTGTAAACATTCTAAGGCCCAAGTACAGTAAATAGAATGGCCTCTGGTCTTGATGTCTAAAATCAGCCTACAAGTGCAGTTGTTCTGTGCCTGTGTCCTGTTCTAAATCTTTGTCCTTTGATAATAACTAAAATATATGTATTTATAGCATAAACCTAAAACACCAATATCTACACTCACAAGGATTAATAACCTCTGGGAAATACGTGCTGGCACCCACAGTTTAACTGCTTTATTCTTCTGTTCTTCACTTAACTCATATCTCTCTATATGAGACTCAAACAGATCACAATTCATTAAAACACTACTACTTGCATTGAAATGTGGAATATTTTTCACAATTTTTAAAAGCTGTTTATTAACTTTTAACTGCAGTTTTGCCCTATCATAATCTAAAGTTGGGTCACTGAGATCCGGAATAAACATAGATCTCTGTTCTTTTGTAATAACTGAAACCTGGTTATTCCTTTGCAAAACTGATTCTACTGCTGCCAATCTCAGTTCATGCTTAGAAATCCCCTTAGCCAGACAGTCAGTACTAACTGTCACTTTCCACTTTTCCCTCATCAGAATGAGAATTATTCTTTCCTACATCATTTCCCTTCCTACCTGAGCACATCAACATATTAAATGTTTTCACCATTAACATAACATTGTTAATCTTGTGCTTCATCTTAGAAAATGACATTCCTTCCTCTAACTTTACTTTTGCCCCCACACACTGACTGTACATATCTGACCATATCTCTGCATCAGAAATAATTCTATGAGGGATTTTGAACTCAAATTTGCTTTTCCTAGCCAAATTATCAAGAAAATCCATACTCACCGGAAAGCAGAATATTCCTCCTGCGCTATTAATACTTACACAAGTAACTTCTAGGTTCTTTTACTCATATAGACATCTGGGAGCTTCAGTTCAGCTACACCCTTCTGCCCCCCTTTGAAGCTGACAGAGTGTATATGTGTAGTGCCCAGGTGTATATTTTGGTTGGACTCGCCATCTGTTATAATTATCCTTTCTCTAATATATCTGTGTAAGTACTGTGGTCAACAAACACCACTCACCAAGGTGATATTTAAAGTATATTTAATGTGTGGAAAAGAGTTACAGAAGTTACATACAAATTACCAATGATTAAGCCAGTCACAAACAATATTGACAGGTTTCCAATACAATACAAAGTATGTATGTATCCATTTAAAGTAGTTAAAATGTATGTATGTGTGTGTGTGAGAGTGAGAGCGTGAGTGTGAGGGTAAGTAAGAATAAGTGTGAGACCAGCCGTTTGTTGCTGATATAAATCCCTGTTGGAAAACCCCTCCCCCACTGTATTACCCCTAAGACTATATGTTTCCGATCAATCACATTCCAGACTTAAGGAACAATGGGGTATGTGAGGGATAGTGTATGTATAGAGGTATAGGGGTTGATTCACTAAAGTGCGATAAATTTTATCGCACGTTGTTTTGCGTTAAAATAGATGCGATAATTAACGTGCGATTCACTACAGTATTACCGCGTGCTTTAAGCCGCTTATTGCATGCGTTAATTTTTGCACGACCGCATGCGGTAGTTTTAACGCATACGTTAATTAGCACACAGAAAAGAATACTAACGCATGATTCACAAACACTTAGACGCGCTAAATATCACATTAGGCTATGCCAAAATTAACACCTACTTGAGGCAGGCGATAATTATAGAAAAGTACAGTTAATGAGCTTTTGCCAATAAAATATGGACTTACAGTGTTATTTATTCAAGTCTGTGTTGGCCCCAGAGTGACGCAGCCGCCAGTTTGCAGGGAAATGGTCATTTTTAATACAGTAATTTTCCGCAAGTATTGGCGTGTATGGCTAACATGGCGTGCGTTCAACATGGCGTGCGACTATTTATATGTGGCTACAAGTGATGAAATGGATTCGCAGCGAATTTTTGGACATGCGGCAAATTTTTTCATGCGTTTCGCAAAACAATCTGCCAATGGCAAAACGCATGAAAAAATTTGCCACGCACAAATTCACTGCACGTCCAAAAATTGACACGGGCGTCAAAAAATAATAGTTGCGGGCAACAATTTTTTTGCCCGCACAACATTTTTGCCGTTTCATGGATCTTTTGAAAGATTTGCGAATTTTTCACCAAAGAAACCAGAACACATTTGCTCATCACTAGCGGCTACTATTTATATGCTACTATTTATATACACCATTTATATGCTACTATTTATATGCTACTATTTATATGCTACTATTTATATGCTACCATTTATATGCTACTATTTATATGCTACCATTTATATGCTACTATTTATATGCTACCATTTATATGCTACTATTTATATGCTACCATTTATATGCTACCATTTATATGCTACTATTTATATGCTACCATTTATATGCTACTATTTATATGCTACTATTTATATGCTACCATTTATATGCTACCATTTATATGCTACTATTTATATGCTACTATTTATATGTGGCTACTATTTATATACACTATTTATATACAGCGATTATACGTGGGCGTTATTTAGCGCATGTACCATCAAATACCGCACGAAAATAGTCTTCGTGAGTTAAATAATGCATGCAGTATCGCGCGTAAATTTGTGCAAGTATGCTTATAGTAAATTGTGCGTTAAGTCACGATAATTTAGACGCGATAACATTTTTAGTGCACGCTATAAATAGTGCACGTTAAAACGCACTTTAGTGAATCAGCCCCATAGTGTGAATGGCAAGTCAGTTGCACACTTGAAACTTTTTAACCCATTAAGGCCTGGGATACAACATATTTTGCAATACCCAATATTTAACAAGTATATTGCTTTATGGTTGTATGTACAAATAAAGCAACCAGCCCGGCTCCATTCCTTAACATTCCCTTTGCACATGTTTGCTGTTGAGAGGTGTGGCCTCATGGCATGCAGCAGCGAATAAGCTTTCACTCTGTTCTGTCACTCACACATTACTGTCACTGACGCCCACCCCATGAGCCAGAGATTCTGGAGGGTGGGGGATGGGAGGCTGCTTTAATAATTAGCCATAACTGTGTAACAATGCAAAGCTATAAATTGTCAAAATGTTTGTCTAGACTTTATATTTTCAATAATATAAAAACAACGTTGCATGATAGTTCCCTTTTAAGTAAAGGAGACAAACTGAAATGGAGGGTTGTAATATATTAAAAACAGTAGGAAATTAGAGAAAGAGAGGTACATTCCCTGCTATAATTATACACCCTGTAATAATATTATCCTGGCACCAAACTACTGTCTCCTTCCACTCAGGGTTACACAGGTATTCCACTATTTCCCACAGGCAGTTAAATGGAGACACCCCGGTTCTTTTCCAAAGATGAAACCATTTATTCAGATTATCCGGCCCAGAGACAGCAAATCATACAATGGGCTTTCTAACGTGCCCACAGGGTCTATTGAATAGGGAATAGGCCTCTCCCTGAGCTTCCATCTGATCTTTACTCTCTCTTTCTCTGTGTGTCTCTCTCTCTATGTCTCTGTGTGTCTCTCTCTATGTCTGAGTGTGTCTCTCTCTCTATGTCTCTATGCCATCACAGTTTTTCTTCAAAGCCTTCCAGAACAAACTAATTACTTTTAGGAGAAATGTATAAATGTACTTATGGGTCTTAATCACTAAGTGCCCTTGCATGTATGCACCCATAGTCCCCATAAATATAACTACAAACAGCAGTTACTGATTGGCCATTTCTCAGTCCCTGGCACACAGACATTATTGGGGATGTGCCTCTCCCATACACAGGGTATAAAGGTTACAATAAACACTATAAATCTTATGTGCCAGTGTATCAGGGAGCGGCTCTGTACTTTCTCCCTTGTACCAAGGTGCCAGTTCTACTAGCAGTATTCTCCTTCCAGCAGTGAGAGACTGCCCGGCCTGTTCCTTCCAGCACTGAGAGACTGCCCGGCCTGCACTCCCCAGCACTGAGAGACTGCCCGGCCTGCACTCCCCAGCACTGAGAGACTGCCCGGCCTGCACTCCCCAGCACTGAGAGACTGCCCGGCCTGTTCCTTCCAGCACTGAGAGACTGCCCGGCCTGTACTCCCCAGCACTGAGAGACTGCCCGGCCTGTTCCTTCCAGCACTGAGAGACTGCCCGGCCTGCACTCCCCAGCACTGAGAGACTGCCCGGCCTGCACTCCCCAGCACTGAGAGACTGTCCAGCCTGCACTCCCCAGCACTGAGAGACTGCCCGGCCTGCACTCCCCAGCACTGAGAGACTGTCCAGCCTGCACTCCCCAGCACTGAGAGACTGCCCGGCCTGCACTCCCCAGCACTGAGAGACTGCCCGGCCTGCACTCCCCAGCACTGAGAGACTGAGCCCCAGTAACCAAATAGAGAGTCAGTGAGTAAGTAATTAACAAATAGATTTATTTTAGGCCATTACTGCCTGTAAGTGGGAGAGTCACAAGATGTATATTCAGTACATGTCTCTGTGCAGTTACTGTGTTTGCTCAACTAAATGTCATTATTCTGTAACTCCCTGTATCTGGGCTTAATATGTGATTCCTACATATTCCCCCCTCCCTCTCACTCACCCCCGGCCCAGAATGAATTCACTTACCCAGCCCCATTATACAGGGCCCCCCTCATTATGTGCTAGGGTTGCCACCTCTGCCAGCTTTCTTCAGCTTTCCTCACAGTTTCCACGGGGTTGGTTACCACCAATATTACTTCTATTAATGGATAGCTGTAGCTTGTACCACATTTCAGACCTCCTCATCTGTCAATAACATTGGTCATCTCATCCAATATCTCACGAATGGTGGACCATTGACTATTGAAGGTTTAAATATACCTAACTGATCCCACTGGTAAGAATTTTTTAGGGGCATATCATAAGGTGGACTTATCAGATCCTTTTGCCTGTCTGAAGCCATTTTATAGGTGAGCCTCTGTATTGAAAATGGACCCTAAGCTACTATGAACACCTTTTAAAGGCCTCCTGTGATGCACAGTTCCTACAAATGCGCAGATCCTGATGATTGGGGAATTGGAGCAGAGAATTAAGATTACTGACTTACAGCTTCAGAATTATATAGTTGAGTTGGAATGGAGTAAAGAGGAGGGACAGTTTCAGGCTCATAATGACAGGCTACATAGAGACATGGAATGCTTGTGAGCAGAAATTCAAATCTCGTGTGAATTCTTGACAAATAAGCCTTATTAAAATTGTACAGTTAATAAAATATATATGTGATTACATACATATAATATAGTATGCACTTATAAATAATGCTATATCATTGATTTCCAGAGTTCCATGAAAAATGACTTCAAATGCTAATCACATTATACAGTGAGAGACAGAGAGCAGTGACACAACAAATACATTAAATACAGTGAGAGACAGTGGGAACTTTAGAGGGAACTTTTTTCTTTTATTCTGCTGGCGGGTATATAAATGCTGCACATTACAGAAGTGATGAATTAATTATACACAATCTAACTACGGCTTGGTCTGTGAGCTAGCAATCTTTCTGTTTAAGGACTGGCTTATTTCCCCATGCTTCACATTGGGGATCCATAATTGGGATTTATAAGGACTTGCTTTTCTCCCTTCACACTGGTGTAAATGAATTAAGGATTTAAAGGGGAACTACACCCCCTCACTATTAATTCTAAGGTGTACAAATAACTATAAGTGTGTTACACTATATTACTTTTCTATATTTACTTCTTCCCTAAAGCTGCTGATTGTTTTCTGCTTTTGGATTTTTATAAACAGCTGAGAGACTGTTAATAGATGGGCAAAGGGACGTACTAACATTCCCCTTATCCACGTTTGTCTGTTCTTTTACAAGATAAAGAGGCTGCCTGACTGAGGTATAACTGCCCCACAGCAGGTCTATATCTACCCTCTCTCCTACCCCATCAAAACTTACTTCTTAGACTGTAATCTCTACACCAATAGTCCTTCAGCAACCACATCGCTCACAGTGATTGGCTGGAACATACCAATCTATTACCTGCCTGTCCCTGTGCCTAAACTTAACCCTTTGTTACCATCCTTGCCATATCCATGAGTGGGTGGGGCTTGGGCTGTTATTGCACAGTTCTGCTTGTCACTCAATGACATCACCAGGTTATGCTAATGAGTAAGTGCCCCCCCCCTGGCTCTGCCAGACATTCAACTCAATATTATTAGCACTCCCCCCTCCAAACGTTCATACGTCGGTGCCGGTAAGCCTGTCCCACACATCAGCCAAGTAATAGTCACAGTCACAGCAGCATCTCAGAAAGGAGTTTAAAAGCCTTTATTGGTCACATGTGTCTCAGATCCCCCACAAACAGCAATGTTTCAGTCTCACAGCCTGGGGAGGAGTTTTTTTTTCTTTGAGAAAATGCATGTGAAAAATTTGATAAAAACTGCACCAACTTTAATTTTTAACATGTATAATTATTTCAGACTAAGTGAAAAATCAAGGTATATGTCCCCTTTAAATGCTGCTGTTTCTTCAGTAAAACAGATATAAATATGAATCTTTTCCCTCCCTGTAGGTACAGAGTTGGAGCTGCTGAGTGAGGCGCCTGGGGGAGAGAAGGAGGAAATTCAGGGAAATGTTCTGTACAGACTGAGAGTGAGAGACTCCCACTGACTGAGGCACCAGCTAAAGGGCCCCCCCGGGAACTGCCCCCCAAGGAGGGAGCTGGCAACCAAGGGACTCATCCATCTGCAGATCTGCCCCCAGAAGCACAGGAGAGATGGATGGAGGGACCCCGAGGGGGCAGGGGGGCAGGATCCAACAGCTGGGGATAAAGATGCACCAACTGGATCTGAGGGTCAATATCACTGAGGAGCTGTGCAACTTGGCTGGTACATTGGGTTCCTTACTGGCACAGGGATCAGATGGAGCTGCACTGTGTGGGGCTGAGGGGGCAGATAATGAGGGCAGAGAGGCAGATGGGATAATGGCCCCTGGATTGGCTGATACTGTGCTGGGTATAAGGAGACTGATTTATGGGCAGGAGGCTACAGACCTGGTACTGGATATAAACACGGCTGGTAATCATGTATCTGTATCAGGGGACAGGAAATCTGCTTCCTACTCACAAACAGAACTACATTACCCACAATCCCCAGAGAGATTTCAGGATGAGCCTCAGGCTTTAAGCAGCAGGAGTTTCCCCTCAGGGCGACATTACTGGGAAGTGGAGGGCAGTGAATCAGGGGGCTGGGGGGTAGGGGTGGCCTATCCCAGTATAGGGAGGAGAGGGTGGCAGACTAGTATTGGGAATAATAACAATTCCTGGGGTTTGTACAGATGGTATAATAATGACAGATATACAGGGAGACATGACAGTAAATGGACACTGTTACCCCCCATTGTTTCCTGCAGGAGAATCGGGATCTGGTTGGACTATGAGGCCGGACGCCTGTCCTTTTATGAGCTGAGTGAGCCAATCAGGCGCTTACACACCTTCACTGCCTCCTTCACTGAGCCCCTTCATGCTGCATTCTGGGTACGGGGGGAGGATGCCTGGGTGAGAATCATTAGAGAGAGAGAAAAGGGAGCTGAAGTACTGACACTAGAGAGAGAGACAGACAGACAGATAAGAGACAGTGAGGATCTGACCCCAGGCAGAGAGAAGTTGGACCCAGAGACCCGGATAAAGGAGGAGGCTGCTGTGTCTCATATAATCTACAAGAGGGAGGCAGAGAGGGAAGAGTTGGCCGGGCAGATGGAGGCTGATACTGTGCTGGTTATAAATGGTCTGATGCATGGGCAGGAGGCTACAGACCTGGTACTGGATATAAACACGGCTCATAATCGTGTATCTGTATCAATGGACAGGAAATCTGCTTCCTACTCACTAACAGAACTACATTACCCACAATCCCCAGAGAGATTTCAGGATTTTCCTCAGGCTTTAAGCAGCAGGAGTTTCCCCTCAGGGCGACATTACTGGGAAGTGGAGGGCAGTGAATCAGGGGACTGGGGGGTAGGGGCGGCCTATCCCAGTATAGAGAGGGGAGGGAGACAGTCTTGGATTGGGAATAATAACAAGTCCTGGGGTTTGTATAGATGGAGGTATAATAGATTTAGAGTAAGACATGACAGTAAATGGACATATATGGCCCGTGTCCCTTCCTGTAGGAGAATCAGGATCTGGTTGGACTATGAGGCCGGACGCCTGTCCTTTTATGAGCTGAGTGAGCCAATCAGGCACTTACACACCTTCACTGCCTCCTTCACTGAGCCCCTTCATGCTCTGCTCTATGTTTATGGTGCCTGGGTGAGAATCATTAGTTAGGGTGCTACCCAGCAAGCATAGGCGGAGGGGGAATTATGTGCTTGGGGAGGCCAAGTTGAATGTCACATGAACAGTTTTGTCACCAATTATTTTCCACTGTTGGAGAAACAGCTGATTCAGCCCCATATTATGTGACATTGGCAAAAGTTGTAATTCACCTGTCACTGAGCACATGGGGTGGGTTTTTGTCTACAAATGCTCTCTGGCATTATCCGGCTGTAATTTGTCCCATACACTGACTTACATCTACCAACTGGTGGCCCCAGAGGCTTAATGGTTAAAGGAGAAGGAAAAGCATTTTGGCATTTTACTGCCAATAGATTCACCACATTAGTGCCACCTAGAACCCTATATTTATTCTGCAGAAACTTTACCTGCCTGAGTAACAGCCCTAGATGCTCCCTCTGTTTGTTTGAGATAGCAGCTGCCATTTTAGCTTGGTCTTAGTAGCTTCCTGCTGCAGCTCTGGCTGATGGTAGCTCAGATCACACAGACTTGGGAGGGGGAATGAATTCTGATAGGAGGGGGAGCAGGAGAAGGGGGGGGGAGGAAAGAGGAGAAAACTGAGAAGACTCTTGCTCGTGCCTTGACGGATTTTTCTGAAAACAGGAAGTCTGACACAGAAAAACATGTGACACAAAAGAAGACAAGAAATCCTGTGTTTCTTTTGATTGAGGACTATAAGTATTTCTGTGAGTGCTTATGGCTGTATTTACATAGACCTATCTGATTAAGCTTACTTAGTTTTTACTTTTCCTTCTCTAAGAACCGAGTCATTTTTCACTCCTAATTTCAAAACAATATGTAAAGCTCTCTCCTAATTAAAATTATAGAAAAAAAATTACCCTTGGGTTGTTTAAGAATAAACCATGTTTATTGGTCTACTTTCACATAAAACTCAATGAATATGCAAAATATTTATTTACCTATACAAAGGATATTGCAGATATATTTCGGTCCCCTTGCAAAATACAGTAGCTGCCATCTGACTGCAGTTTCAAGGTAACACAGTATAATAGTGGATGAGGCTGATAAAAGACCTGCATCCAACCATCAATTCAAAATGTTGTCTAATTGAAATTAGCCTCACTGCTCTGTTAGTTGAATCAGAGGAAGATGAGGAAACTGGAGCCTTAGATGGGGGGAAACATCCCTTCCTGACCCCAAGGGGCCATCAGACCAGTCCCTGGATCCCAGTACAATAAAGGCCTGAATGCTGCAAGCTGAGCAGTTGCTGTATGGCCGGGCTTTAGATGGTTTGTAGGTGCTGTCAGCAGTGGGGTATTCACACAATATGCGAGTTGCTTACAAATGTGGCGCCTTTGTCCAGTTCTGTCAGAATGGAATGTACTGTGTTGCACCATGGGAAAAAGACTCTTTGCAGCCCTGGGGGTACATTGAACCCGCTGCCAGGGAGCCATAATACAGAGCAATGAAAAACAGCAGCACCAAAAGCCTTTGGAAAGTGTTAAATATTGGGTATTGGAAAATAAGTTTTATCCCAGGCCTGAATGGGTTAACATGTTACAAGTGTACAACTGACTTGCCATTCACACTATCCCTCACATACCCCATTGTTCCCTAAGTCTGGAATGTGATTGATTGGAAACATATGGTCTTAGGGGTAATACAGTGGGGGAGGGGTTTCCAACAGGGATTTATATCAGCAACAAAAGGTTGGTCTCACACTTTCACTCTCACACACACACAGCCTGACACACACATACATTTTTACTACTTTAAATGAATACATACATACTTTGTATTGTATTGGGAAGCTGTCAATATTGTTTTTGTCAGGCTTAATTACTGGTAATTTGTATGTAACTTCTGTAACTCTTTTCCACACATTAAATGTACTTTAAATATCACCTTGGTGAGTGGTGTTTGTTGACCATAGTACTTACACAGATATATTAGAGAAAGGATAATTATAACAGATGGCGAGTCCCTGGACTCTACACATATACACTCTCTGTCAGCTTCAAAGGGGGACAGAAGGGTGTAGCTGAACTGAAGCTCCCAGATGTCTTTATGAGTAAAAGAACCTAGAAGTCACTTGTGTAAGTATTAATAGCGGCGCAGGAGGAATATTCTGCTTTCCGGTGAGTATGGGTTTTCTTGATAATTTGGCTAGGAAAAGCAAATTCGAGTTTAAAATCCTCCATAGAATTATGTCTGATGCAGAGATATGGTCAGATCTGTACAGTCAGTGTGTGGGGGCAAATGTAAAGTTAGAAGAAGGATGTCATTTTCTAAGATGAAGCACAAGATTAACAATGTTATGTTAATGGTGAAAACATTTAATATGTTGATGTGCTCAGGTAGGAAGGGAAATGATGTAGGAAAGACTAATTCTCATTCTGATGAAAAAGTAGAATGTGACACAGTTAGTACTGACTGTCTGGCTAAGGGGATTGCTCAGCATGATTTTTAGAAGTAGAATCAGTTTTGCGAAGGAATAACCAGGTTCCGGTTATTACAAAAGAATAGAGATCTACGTTTATTCCGGATCTCAGTGACCCAACTTTAGATTATGATAGGGCAAAACTGCAGTTAAAAGTTAATAAACAGCTTTTAAAAATTGTGAAAAATATTCCACATTTGAATGCAAAGAATAATGTTTTATTAAACTGTGATCTGTTTGAGTCTCATATAGAGAGATATGATTTAAGTGAAGAACAGAAGAATAAAGTGGTTAAACTGTGGGTGCCGGCACGTATTTCCCAGAGGTTATTAATCCCTGTGAGTGCTCCCGGCACTGATACAGATGGGAATCTAATACACGGCACAAGGAGGGACAGGCTATTAATGCTTAATTATATAATTAATGGTAAAAATGTGCTTGATATAGAGGTGCTTAATAATCTCGAGACCTCTATAGATGACGACCCCTTTACATTTCTGGTTTTGTTCGAGCAAGTTGACTGGTTATGGGTATTGGAGAAGATGAAGTTACACAGCAAATGATGAAAGCTTTTGTAAACAAGTTTAAATATCTAGACCCTGTAGCTAATATTTGTGCTTGCAGTGTTGATACCCTTCAGAAAGCAGCCTCACATATAGATACGTACAGGAGACAGCTTATACTGCAGAACTCAGGCCCCTCAAACATTAACATGATAAGGGAAATATGCCAATCAAATAAAACAAAGATAAGATCATATACCCATGCAATCTGCTATTTTTGCGGCCGGGTCGGGCATTATTTCAAAAAGTGCTTTAAAAGACGGAAATTATTTAAAAAGCAAATTAAGGTTGATAAAGATTCTGAAATGAGGCATGAGCTCAGGTCTGTGCTGTTACACAGGGAAGGGAACCTGATGCACAGAATGGCCGCTCCCAGGGTCCCATGAACAGACCAGTCTGTCGGTATAAAAGACCCAGGGCTGAAGAGAAAAGGAGTTACTCATTGTTACTGAGAAAAGGAATAATCACATTATAGGGTTAGTGATAAAGAAATGTTAGTACTTATTCCTTAAAGGTTTGTAAACATTGTGTAAATGAATATGATTGGGTATGGCTTTTGAGAAAAAACATTTACTTGGAAATACGTAGCAGTGTTATTGTGAGTGTAATGTATTTCATTGAACCTGCAGAAGCAGGAAAGTTTCATGTATGTTATAAGTTTTATACTGTAGAATTTCTGCAAATGATAACCCCCTATTTAGCCAAATGCCAAGTTAGGTTTGGTGAAAAGCTATTTTGGCAGTGGAATCATAAACATCAGAATTGTATCTTGTTTTATTTGTAGCATAAAGTGTCTCTGTATGCATTATGGGTTCTGTAGCCATATACTGTCTGTAGCCTGAATGTCAGGGAATTATTATTGAGATTATGTAGCCCAGATATTATAATGGGTATAAGGGAGACAGGGAATATTTAAGGGAATAGAATGGCCTCACCCATAATTTGTGGAGCAGCATTTATTAATCTATTGCTCAAAGGCATCTAAGTTTGCTTGTGATGCTCAAATAAAGGAGGTTTGGGTGTTGATGGTTTCAGATTTCCAAGACTTGTTGAATGACTAGTTTAAGAATAATTTTTGCAGATGTTTTTTTCAAGATTCAGAGTAGTTAGAAAGGTATCGGCAATGTTTTCCTGATTAAACAAGGCTGTTAGGAACATTGTACAAAAATCTACCAACCCCCATCCCAGGGTGCCATGTTTTTCTAGTCTGTTTTACTGGAACCAGGAGAATGTTGTGTTTCCACTGACCAATATTTCTGAAATAGTGATATCTATAGAAGTTTATATAGAACTCTACGTTGACTTTTCATTATCAAAATCAGGTTCACAAAGATTTGGTTTCCCCTATAAACTAGAGATCAGTACAATAAATGATGTTATTTAAAGACGTTGGTTCCAAGGGGCACATGGGTAATACTCAGGTTACACCAGGGAGGGATGTGTAGAACTGCTCAGCCGTAGGTATTGTGTTCATATAATGAGCAGACTTCTACTGTATAATAGTTGGGACAGATAAACAAAGCTTATTTTCTGAAGATTGCATTGTATTTCCATGTAAATTGTTTCATAAACTGAGGGAAATTATTATTATAGGAAATGTTGGCATATTTGCCAATAAGGGAATTATTTTACTAACCTTTACCAAATAAGTACAGGAACAAGAGAGTAAATACATTCTAATCTATAATTGCATTAGTACAACCCAATTTTTTGCTTTCATTTGGCTAAAGAGTAACAGGGAAACTTTATTTACACTGTGTAAATTATTTTAATCTTATTTTCTTCAGCCTTGGAATTCACAATTGCCGCAAGCAGGCAGGTGCCATTATGTGGTATGATTATTCATATAAATAAGAGTAAAGTTCTCATGGCTAATGGGCCGGCTCTGCAAAATAACAGCAAAGTTGGGGGGTTTAACATTCTATTGTACAAGGAATATATCTTATACATTGATCTGGATGAGAAGAAACGTCTGAATAACATCAGCTGCTGAAATATTCCTTTTATATTTTATAGGAAATATTATATGTGTCGGCCATGGGTAAAAGTATCACATGGATAAAAACATCCTGCGATAGATAACAGATTATACATTTTAAGAATGTTTTCCTTAATATGCAATTATATTGGGACCAGGAAAATAGTTAGTACTTACAGCATTTTAAAAGGTTAAAGTAATGTAAGTGGACAATAATGATTTTTATGTATATGCCTTAAAGGGGAACTGTCACCCTAAGACATAACTCCAAATTATTTTCTATATTGTTAGTTAAGCAAAATAAACTTTACATACGCTATAGAAATAATATAAATCTTGTTTAATTCTGTCTTGGAATTACTCAATCACAGCAAGCAGGCCGGCGCCATTTTGTGGACACTGTTATGAAGGCAAACTTTGTATCATGCCAAAATCTTGTTTATGAACCAGAATGGGGGACCAGATGCCCAGGCCCATGCACTGGCCATACAGTTAGATGAGGAGGAGGGAGGGGAAAGCGAGATGTGCAGTGACATCTATGTAGTGCTGAATGGAAAGCTAAAGTTATTGTCTGCCCCGCCTCTATGTCTAAGGGGCATAGAGGCGGGGCAGGCAATATATGATTGACAGCTGGGATTTTTAAATGCCTTTATAATGGGTTTGGATGTGTTAATATAAAAATGAATTTGGGTTTGAGTTTCATGTTTAATTTGAAAAGGACTTTTATTATACAGCTTTTTATGTCTGGGTGACAGGTCCCCTTTAAACACATGTTTGTTAAGTACTGGGAAGAAGGCATCATTTGTACATGTTTTAATTTTCCCTTATAATTATTTTCCTATTTATGTTATTCATACATTCACTTAAGAGATTTATGATTTTCAATATGAAGGACATTATTAATCATGGAATGCATCACATCATATTCATGGGAATGGCAGGGTAATACAGGGATAGAGTTTCAGATTAATATAAATGTGCAGTTTAGCAGTAGCTATAGGCCGGGCTGGGCACGACTCTGCCAAACAGCGGGAGGAACAGCAGCCTATGGAGGGAAGTGCGGGTTTGGGAGTAAAGTGATTTGTAACAGACTGTGACTCAGGGGGAAATTAACATTGGGGAATAACATTCATAAGGGTTACCTGAGAAATTATTTGATTATGAACTGTTCACAAAGAGACTGTCTCATCCCTCCTGATTCTGTCTGTGTCGTGTTCAGTCTCTAACAGACTGTTGTTTCTAAGATCCGGCTAAAGACTGTGTTATTACTGCTTATTCAAGTCCCACCTTCCTTTCATTGGGTACGGCCTACGTTATGGCTGTTCTACATCAGGGCAGCTGCAAAGATACCATGAACCCCAGAGGGGCATTGGTGATGCCGGTACTGGTACAACTCCCTGATTCTATACTGCTTCTGTAACTCTTTTCCACACATTAAATATACTTTAAATATCACCTTGGTGAGTGGTGTTTGGTGACCATAGTACTTACACAGATATATTAGAGAAAGAATATTTATAACAAGTAGGGGGCAGTAAGGGGCTCCCAGGAGCCAGTGAGTATCACACCCAGGGATGAGCTGTGGGAGATACAAGCAGATATTAGGGCAGATACAGTAGGGGGCAGTAAGGGGTTCCCAGGAGCCAGTGAGTATTACCCCCAGGGATGAGCTGTGTGAGATACAAGCAGATATTAGGGCACATACAGTAGGGGGCAGTAAGGGGTTCCCAGGAGCCAGTGAGTATTACCCCCAGGGATGAGCTGTGTGAGATACAAGCAGATATTAGGGCAGATACAGTAGGGGGCAGTAAGGGGTTCCCAGGAGCCAGTGAGTATTACCCCCAGGGATGAGCTGTGTGAGATACAAGCAGATATTAGGGCAGATACAGTAGGGGGCAGTAAGGGGTTCGCAGGAGCCAGTGTATTTGTCTGATGGGGTCAGCTCACTAAATATAGGATTTGAACAACAATAAAATAGGCCAATGAAATGATAGGGGGCATTGATTTGTGTTTGTGTTAAACCAAGGGAAGCCAGTTTCAAGAGGGAAACCAGTAGTTACTGATTGGCCATTTCTCAGCCATTTTCACACAGACTTTATTAGCTTGAAACTGTGCCTCTCCCCTACACAGGGTATAAAGGTTACAATGTATATTATATATATGTTCATATACCAGTGTATCAGGGAGTGGCTCTATACCAAGCAGTCAATTCTACTAGCAGTATTCACCTTTCAGTACTGAGAGACTGCCCGGCCTGCACTCCCCAGCACTGAGAGACTGCCCGGCCTGCACTCCCCAGCACTGAGAGACTGCCCGGCCTGCACTCCCCAGCACTGAGAGACTGCCCGGCCTGCACTCCCCAGCACTGAGAGACTGCCCGGCCTGCACTCCCCAGCACTGAGAGACTGCCCGGCCTGCACTCCCCAGCACTGAGAGACTGCCCGGCCTGCACTCCCCAGCACTGAGAGACTGCCCGGCCTGCACTCCCCAGGACTGAGAGACTGCCCGGCCTGCACTCCCCAGCACTGAGAGACTGCCCGGCCTGCACTCCCCAGCACTGAGAGACTGCCCGGCCTGCACTCCCCAGCACTGAGAGACTGCCCGGCCTGCACTCCCCAGGACTGAGAGACTGCCCGGCCTGCACTCCCCAGCACTGAGAGACTGCCCGACCTGCACTCCCCAGCACTGAGAGACTGCCCGGCCTGCACTCCCCAGCACTGAGAGACTGCCCGGCCTGCACTCCCCAGGACTGAGAGACTGCCCGGCCTGCACTCCCCAGCACTGAGAGACTGCCCGGCCTGCACTCCCCAGCACTGAGAGACTGCCCGGCCTGCACTCCCCAGCACTGAGAGACTGCCCGGCCTGCACTCCCCAGCACTGAGAGACTGCCCGGCCTGCTCTCCCCAGCACTGAGAGACTGCCCCACCTGCACTCCCCAGCACTGAGAGACTGCCCGGCCTGCACTCCCCAGCACTGAGAGACTGCCCGGCCTGCACTCCCCAGCACTGAGAGACTGCCCGGCCTGCACTCCCCAGCACTGAGAGACTGCCCCGGCCTGTTCCTTCCAGCACTGAGAGACTGCCCAGCCTGCACTCCCCAGCACTGAGAGACTGCCCGGCCTGCTCTCCCCAGCACTGAGAGACTGCCCCACCTGCACTCCCCAGCACTGAGAGACTGCCCGGCCTGCACTCCCCAGCACTGAGAGACTGCCCGGCCTGCACTCCCCAGCACTGAGAGACTGAGTCCCAGTAACCAAATGGAGAGACAGTAAGTAATTAGCAAATAGATTTATTTTAGGCCGTTACTGGCTGTAAGTGGGAGAGTCACAAGATGTATATTCAGTACATGTCTCTTTGCAGTTACTGTGTTTGCTCAACTAAATGTCATTATTCTGTAACTCCCTGTATCTGGGCTTAATATGTGATTCCTACATATTCCCCCCTCCCTCTCACTCACCCCCGGCCCAGAATGAAATCACTTCCCCAGCCCCATTATACAGGGCCCCAACTTTAAGAGTTTACCAGAGCACAAGTCACATGGCTGGGGGCACCTGGGAAACTAAGAACGTGTCAAGTTCCACATCAGAATTCAAAATTAAATATAAAAAATTCAGTTTCCCCTTTTAAAAAAAAATGGATTTCAATGCAGGATTCTACTGGTTCACCGCAAAGAATTGATGCATTTTTAAAAAATCTTGTTTTCCTGTGATAGAATCCCTTATGGTATTAAGATTATAAACATGATATGTAATGTACATAATGACACACTGACTTCCAAGAACAAAGACTTCAAATCCTAAATACATTAAAAACAGTGAGAAACATCAGAGCATTAAGTGCCTCATGCGTTTCGGGTTCCACCACCCTTAAAGAAACAGTAACACTATTCTACCCTGCTGCAATAATTGCCCTATGCTGCACAAAGTGTACTATTTTCAACGCTTAATTAAAAAAATAACTTCTAAAACGTTTACGGTCTTTTGAAAAAAGGGCGACACAGTGATATTCACTCTGTAAAATCCACCATGTGACGCTCCCCATCTCCCCTTACCCTTCTGCTCACTGCCAGGAGTCTGTTGTTACCCTTAATGTTGTCCATCTCTGTCTAAATTCCTTCAACTTAGGTTGTGAGAGAGTGTGGGCAGCATAACTTTGGTATCAGTTCTTCTGTATAATGTTGCAAGCAATGAAGTGAACGTGACATGAAAGAACTAATAGGGCAATTATAAAGGGGTAGAAGGGTAGAATAGATTTTGTTCTTAAAAAAAATTAGTGTTACTGTTCCTTTAAAAGAAAAGTAACACTAAAAAGTAACAGTAAAAAACAAATAATTGCCCTATCTAGCACACCATTTATTATTTTGAATGCTTTATTAGAAAATACCTGCTAAAACTTGGCTTCCGGTCATTTGAAATAAGGCGATGCGGTGATGCCAGGGAAGTATCCACTAAGCAACGATTGATTGATCAATCCTAGCCTTCCTTCTGTATAGGAAGGGGTCAGGCTAGGATGGATCAATCGATCGCCGCATAGTGGATGCTTCCCCTGCATCGCCGTATCGCCTTATTTTAATAGGTTAGCTTAAAGCAGTTTGAATGTGTAGCACTGGCTCCTTTTGAAAGCTCAGACTCAGGCACACTTTACTGCTGCGCTGCAAGTTGGAGTGATATCCCCCCCCAGCAGCCGATCAGCAGAACAATGGGAAGGGAGCAAGATAGCAGCTCCCAGTAGGTATCAGAATAGCACTCAATAGTAAGAAATCCAAGTCCGGCTTGGGACTCCTCCAGTTACATGGGAGTAGGAGAAACAATAGGTTAGCTGAAAGCAGTTCTAATGTGTAGTGCTGGCTGAAAGCTCAGACTCAGGCACAATGGCAGAGTAAATGATTTACTATGTAAACAGTGCAATTTAGTAATAAAGCTACACCATAAAAATCATGACAGAATCCCTTTAAAGAAGACAAAGGATAAGTGAAAATCCCTACAATCTTGTAGGCAATAATGAATACTATTTGGGATGAGAATAATATCTCCAAAGGGGAGGGGCACAGAGAGGATTTAAGTGCAGACTTTTGCTCCTTGTTAAAGGAACAGTAACACTAAAATATGAAAGTGTATAAAAGTAATTACAATATAATGTACTGTTGCCCTGCCACATCATAGAGGTAGTCCACGTCCTGATGATGCCTGGTGGGATTTCCATGTATCACACACCCAAAGCCGAGCTCCTCTCTGCGAATAAGCTCCCTCTGTAAATCCATTTGTCGAGGTGTTTTCCCACCTTGTCGTATACCCACTCCGGGGCATAGGGCATGTAATATCCCCATGTCTCGTACACATGGGCATTGATCAACCTCTGGACCCGGGAAACAGTCCTCTGCTTTTGTAAGCTCAAACTGTTCAAGCCACTCTGTCCACTCCCCAGTGACACCATCAAATGGGTCTAAAATTTGGTTTAAGAATCTGACTCCCAGTCCCAGCAGAGCTGATCTCAGCAGATTGGTTTTCTGGTATTAACACTGGGGGGCAAGGAATACACTGGCTTGGGGATTTTCTCCCTCCATGTTATAATACAATGTAAAATGAAAAAC
Source organism: Xenopus tropicalis (assembly GCF_000004195.4). Taxonomy (NCBI): domain Eukaryota; kingdom Metazoa; phylum Chordata; class Amphibia; order Anura; family Pipidae; genus Xenopus; species Xenopus tropicalis. The sequence continues at coordinate 3,994,442 of NC_030682.2, forward strand.
AGAAGATTGCACAAGTAATGCAGAAAATAATTCTGTATATTGTAAGCAACGCTGCCACCAATTTGTACCAAGTTATCTGTTACCTTCTGGGTAGCCGGGCAGGGTACGGGTTCCTTTAACAGCTGGGCAGGGTACGGGTTCCTTTAACAGCTGGGTACAAAGTAGAGATAGATACACAGAAATGGTTTGTGGGAGCACTCCAAGGCTAAATAGAGTATACAAATACATTGGAAGTGCCACTGATCTGGCCAAATTAACTACAAACATACAAAAAGAGAGGGGGATTGATCAATGCACATTCCCTGGTCCCCTGTCTATTGCTTGTGCATGTATTGACAAAAAACAGGGGTTTTTAGTTACAAAATTATGATCATAAAATTGGTAAGCCCCCATACCACGTCAAGGTAAACCCTGTATGGTGGTCCTATCTATTTACCTCTGGTCATATTTTTCAAAGGCTGGCACTCCCGTGCACTGTTGCCATTCTTGACCTGGGGGCTTACCAATCTTATGATCATCATTTCGTAACTAAAAACCCCTGTTTTTGTAAACACATGCACTAACGGACAATTTACTTATGAAACAGGGGACCAGGGAATGTGCATTGATAAATCCCCCTCTCTTTTTGAATGCTACAAAGTAGAGATAATACACTTGCTGAATGTATAATGAGAGTGCATGCAGCACTCTCTATTTTACTATGGGGCACCACATATAACTGAGAGTTCAGGCCGGGGGGCTGGGGACACTTTATGTTGGTGCCACTTATCTGTAACCCAAGGTGTGACATCCATAAGATCCAGAACATTAGATTTATAATCCGGTGATGGAAATCTATTCAGTGTTCCCAGGGATTACAGTGCCCAGTATTTAGTCCTGGTTCTCCTCTTGGGTAGAAATGGGCCACTAACTAAGCAGGGGTGACTGACTCTAACGGGCCCTGGAACCCGGGGCTCTAACCTACTCTGATCAGAGAAGGGACCTGACTACTGAACCTTCTGCTTATTATAAAACAATTCTGCACTAGTTACAGTAAGGGCCTTTTGGAACTGGAACCTAATGGTCCTAAGGTGCAAGGAGAGTAAAATCCTTCCCTGACTGGCACTTACTGGCACTGACTGACACTTACTGGCACTGACTGACACTTACTGGCACACTGAGGGGAACCTACAGTTGGTGCAGCCTTTCTTGCACTTTGCCAACCTTGCCCCCCAGGGGGTCTCTCTCTCCCTGCTGCCAGCTCTGTGCTCTCTCCTTGCCTTATTGTCTTGGCTCCCTCTCTCCCATCTCTCCTTGCAAAGTCACAAGGTATCAGCCTTACTGTTTCCAGATTGTCTAAGGCTGCCATCTGCAGGCTGGAGGTGACATTTGCACAGTCCTCATTTGCCTGCCTGTTACACTACATTGGGTCGGGCCTAGGCAGGGCTGATGTTCTGCTTGAGATGGGAGTGTAGGTGCAAGTTGCAGGAGAGAGGGCAAATGAACACTGTGATGATCTGCTAAATGCTGATTATTACATAACATTTAGCTGTGATGTTGTGGGACCCCCCCAAGTGAGGCGAGGGAATACTGGGTTATGGGATATAGCTCTTAGTACAGCTTGACCAAGGTTCTGGTCTGATTGCCATCTTGGAGACTCAGCCAGACATTCGTCAGGGGAAGGGAAGAAAAGGGTATGTTTTGAGAAACTGGATCTGAAAAGTATGTTAAAAACTGCACTTATTTCAGTGATTTAACATGTATAATCATATTAAAGGAGACATATTGGATAAATGGGAAAACCCCTAACCCTGTAGGCAATTATGAATAATATCCGGTGCTGGTTTCCCTTTGGGCTAAACATTAACCCTATCTGTAACAATGGCCCCTTTATTGGAGCTCCCTATAGATCCTATCACTTCTCTGTTGGAGTTTGAAATGGAGAGTGGGCGTGTCCCTGCCAGAAGCACAGTAGGAGGGGGAGAGCCAATCACAGCCCTGCAGTCACACAAGCAAAGACAGGCTTCAGTTCCCTATCAGGTCAGCCTAGCTGCTGATTGGTTCCTATCCTACAGTGCAGGGTACGGAGGGCCGCCGGCTCCCCAGCTCATCCAGAGAATTCAGCCAGCAGGAAGTGGAACAGATGGGCGGGGCTAGTGGGGTTTGGGGGGAATTTCTCAATAAATCAGTCCGAAACACAACTTTTTTAGCACAATCCTTCTATATCTAGAGGAGTATAATTCTCTGGTACATTCATCATTTTTATAGGATATGTCTCCTTTAAACTAAATGGAAAATCAAGGTATATGTCCCCTTTAAATGCTGCTGCTTCCTCAGTAAAACAGATATAAATATGAATCTTTTCCCTCCCTGTAGGTACAGAGTTGGAGCTGCTGAGTGAGGCGCCTGGGGGAGAGAAGGAGGAAATTCAGGGAAATGTTCTGTACAGACTGAGAGTGAGAGACTCCCACTGACTGAGGCACCAGCTAAAGGGCCCCCCCGGGAACTGCCCCCCAAGGAGGGAGCTGGCAACCAAGGGACTCATCCATCTGCAGATCTGCCCCCAGAAGCACAGGAGAGATGGATGGAGGGACCCCGAGGGGGCAGGGGGGCAGGATCCAACAGCTGGGGATAAAGATGCACCAACTGGATCTGAGGATCCCTGACATGGAGGAGCTGTGCAACTTGGCTGGTACATTGGGTTCCTTACTGGCACAGGGATCAGATGGAGCTGCACTGTGTGGGGCTGAGGGGGCAGATAATGAGGGCAGAGAGGCAGATGGGATAATGGCCCCTGGATTGACTGATACTGTGCTGGGTATAAGGAGACTGATCTATGGGCCGGAGGCTACAGACCTGGTACTGGATATAAACACGGCTCATAAATATGTATCTGTATCAGGGGACAGGAAATCTGCTTCCTACTCACCAACAGAACTACATTACCCACAATCCCCAGAGAAATTTCAGAATTATGCTCAGGCTTTAAGCAGCAGGAGTTTCCCCTCAGGGCGACATTACTGGGAAGTGGAGGGCAGTAAATCAGGGAACTGGGGGGTAGGGGCGGCCTATCCCAGTATAGAGAGGGGAGGGTATCAGTCTGGTATTGGGAATAATAACAAGTGCTGGTGTTTGCGCAGATGGGAGGATATCAGATATTCAGTGGAACATGACAGTAAATGGACACAGTTACCCCACGTCCCTTCCTGCAGGAGAATCAGGATCTGGTTGGACTATGAGGCCGGACGTCTGTCCTTTTATGAGCTGAGTGAGCCAATCAGGCACTTACACACCTTCACTGCCTCCTTCACTGAGCCCCTTCATGCTGCATTCTGGGTACAATCCCATGGTACCTGGGTGAGAATCATTAGAGAGAGAGAAAAAGGAGCAGAAGTACGGACACTAAAGAGAGAGACAGACAGACAGATAAGAGACAGTGAGAATCTGACCCCAGGCAGAGAGAAGTTGGACCCAGAGACCCGGATGCAGGAGGAGGGTGCTGTGTCTCATATAATCCACAAGGGGGAGACAGAGAGGGAAGAGTTGGCCAGGCAGATCCCTGACATGGAGGAGCTGTGCAACTTGGCTGGTACATTGGGTTCCTTACTGGCACAGGGATCAGATGGAGCTGCACTATGTGGGGCCGAGGGGGCAGATAATGAGGGCAGAGAGGCAGATGGGATAATGGCCCCTGGATTGGCTGATACTGTGCTGGGTATAAGGAGACTGATCTATGGGCAGGAGGCTACAGACCTGGTACTGGATATAAACACGGCTCATAATCATGTATCTGTATCAGGGGACAGGAAATCTGCTTCCTACTCACTAACAGCACTACATTACCCACAATCCCCAGAGAGATTTCAGGATTATGCTCAGGCTTTAAGCAGCAGGAGTTTCCCCTCAGGGCGACATTACTGGGAAGTGGAGGTCAGTGAATCAAGTAACTGGGGGGTAGGGGCGGCCTATCCCAGTATAGAGAGGGGAGGGGATCAGTCCGGCATTGGGAATAATAACAAGTGCTGGTGTTTGCGCAAATGGGAAGATAACAAATATTCAGTGGAACATGACAGTAAATGGACACAGTTACCCCACGTCCCTTCCTGCAGGAGAATCAGGATCTCATTGGACTATGAGGCTGGACACCTGTCCTTTTATGAGCTGAGTGAGCCAATCAGGTGCTTACACACCTTCACTGCCTCCTTCACTGAGCCCCTTCATGCTGTGTTCTATGTTAATGGTGCCTGGGTGAGAATCATTAAATAGGGTGCTACCCAGAAAGGGAATGCATTTAAGCCTATAAATGCTCAGTTTGGCTTCTCTGCCTATAGGACACACATAGCATTTGTCTGTTGGCATAGAAGCGCCCATGTCCTCTTGCCATGGTTCCTTTTGACTCCAAAGGGAAATGTCTCACCCCATCTGGGCCCTTACAGAACTAGTAGAGAAAAGTCTCCAGGCTGAACTATTTCTTTCAACACATTCAGTTTCCCACAGACACTTGGCTACCAGTGGTTCTTAACTAAGAATAATAGGTTTATTAAAAAAAAATAAAAATAACATACAAGAAGGTTGTTCCTTTGTATGCAAAATATTTGTGGCACAAACACATTTTACATTATACACTGACTTCACAAAAAGGTGTTACTTACAGCCCAGGTGCCTGCTCCCAGTGTATCAGTATCCTCAAAGGGTGCTCCTAGGGCAGTGACCCCCAACCAGTGGCTCGGGGGGAACATGTTGCTCCCCAACCCCTTGGATGTTGCTCTCAGTGCCCCCAAACCAGGGAGTTATTTTTGAATTCCTGACTTGGGGGCAAGTTTTGGTTGAATAAAAACAAGATTTCCTACCAAATAAAGCCCCTGTAAGCTGATAGGGTGCATAGAGGCCCCTAATAGCCAATCACAGCCCTTATTTGGCTCCTCCATGAACTTTTATGGTGCTTGTGTTGCTCCAAGTCTTTTTACATTTGACTGTGGCTCCCGAGTAAGAAAGGTTGGGACCCCTGCCCTAGGGAATACACATGTGGAGACTCAGAGTGGGGATTCAACAAAAGTGGAGTAAAAGTGGCGTAAATACAATCTTGGTATTAACAAATACAAATTTGCCAAAATTCCTGTTCAACCACCACTTTTCATTTTTTGGATGCAGAAAGACAATTTACAGACTTTTGTGAATACATTGTTAAAATGATAAAAATAGAAGGAAAACAGCATTTTTAATGAAAGTGGGTTTTTATACGGAGTAAATCCAGCTCTGCATTGCTTCCACCAATCACCTTTCAGTATATTGCCCTCATTAGCATATTCATGGAGATTACCAGCCTACTGTTACAAGACCCATTTTCTATGTAACCATAATATAACAATAGGTTTAACCCTTTCACTGCCAGCCATTTTGAACAAAGCAGAACTTCTACTGCCTCTACTGTTTTTGAACATTTTGCACTGTTTCACTTTAGGGGCCTTTCCTTGGGGGAACTTTTAGTTTACTCAGGAAAACAATATATTGTTTTTTTCAGGACAACCTAAGCTTTTAAAATATGGTAGAATTTTTGTGTAATTCCAATTTTGTAACAAGATATAGGCTTCTAAATGTCTAAAAAATGAAAAAAAATTATATTTTCCATAATATAAACACATACCAGAAACAAAAATTATTTTATGCATGAAAATACACCTGATTTGGAAAGTCCCATGTCTCCTGAACGTGCCAATACCAAATATATATAGTTTTATGGAGATTTCTCACATGTATAGGTCAAAAACTCCCAGCAGTACACTACCAAATTCCCAAAGCACTGCTCCTGAAAGCTGCATACTTTAGATTTCAAGGCCAAAAATTCCGCTAACAAAGTTTATCCCAGAAAATTTTACATTTTTAGAAAGAAGACATTCTGGGGAATCCAGAATAGGCACAACTGTCTGTCTACTCCAAACTATTAAGTCGCAATGCTTTCCTAAAGTTATTGGTTTTTATCAAAATTTGTGAAATTTTTTTAAAATCGCTTCAAAGCTTCCAGTCTATAGTATCTTATCTCCTACAGGTCATAAAGTAACCAAATAAAACACCCTAAATATGAATGCCAGGGGTCTACTGAACAGTTTGATGCCCAATATGTATAGGTTTAGCTAAGTATGTGGCATGTAGGGGCCCCAATGTGAACATACACCCATATGTACTGTCATTTCAGCTTCTGCAAAATCAACATTTACATCATTACATGTGGGATAATGCTAGTAAAAAGTACATTCACCCCAGAAAGCCATATATTTTTGAAAAGTACACATTCCCCCGAATCTAAAATGGGTACCCATGTCTTTCTACTCCACAGTACCAAGCCGCAAAGCTTTCCTAAAGTTGGCAATTTTGATAACATTTCCAAAAATCCACTCAAAGCTTCCAGTTTCCAGCATCTTATCTCCCACATAGCATTAGGTACCAAGATAAAACACCCTAAATATGAACGCCAGGGGCCCACTTAACAGTTTGATGCCCAATATGTATAGGTTTACCTAAGTATGTGGCATGTAGGGGCCCCAATGAGAACATACCCCCATATGATCTATCATTTCAGCTTCTGCAAAATCAATAAATTTACATCATTATATGTGGGATAATGCTAGTAAAAAGTACATTCACCACAGAAAGTCATATATTTTTGGAAAGTACACATTCCCCCGAATCTAAAATGGGTACCCATGTCTTTCTACTCCACAGTACCAAGCCATAAAGCTTTCTTAAGTTTGACAATTTTTATGGAATTTCCAAAAATCACCTCAAAACTTCCACTATGCAGCATCTTATTTTCTACAGATCATTAGGTACCAAGACAAAACACCCTAAATATGAACCCCAGAGGTCTACTGAACAGTTTGATGCCCACTGTACATAGGTTTATCAAAGCACATGGCACTTAGAGACCCCCAAATATACCTTGTGCACACTATTTTCATGGCTTATCTTTACCTAATTCATAAACACATGGCAGTTTTATGAGGGGTAGATGCTGCAGAAATGTAGAGTGACCCCTAAAATCCCTATATTTTTGGAAAGTACACATTCTGACAAATCCAACAAGGGTAAAGAGTCATATCTACACCAAAGTACCAATCTGCAAAGCTTTCCTAAAGTTAGTGGTTTTTATGACATTTGAGAAAATCGCATAAAAATGTTGCAGTTTGCCGCATTTATCTCACACAATTTCTTGCGTACAAAGGCAACTCACCCCAAATAGGAACACCAGAGGCCTACTGAACAGTTTGATGCCCAATATGCATAGATATACCAAAGTCTGCGGTATGTACTGACCCCATAATGAAAATAGCGCATAAGGATTTCTCACCTGCCAGCTCAGCTTTTGCACACAGAGCCCCCTGACAGCCTATTATATGCAGTAAGACCCCCAAACTACACAGGGACCCCCAGAAAACCATATATTTTTGGAAAGTACACATTCTGATGAATTCAAAATAGGTAAAGTTATTTTCGTACACCAAAGTTACACATGGCAAAGCTACGCTAAAACAGATCAGGAATACTAATATAGGGATAAAAATGTGCAAATCAGTGAAACAATAAGTGAAAATAAGTCACATGACAGTGTAATTAGTGGTTAGAATATCTGATCCAATAGTCACGCTGTCAAAATAAACAGTTTTTGGGGGAAATGAAAAAAAAAAAAGTACAATGAAAATTTTTTTTAAAAAGTTTTTGTGAGTTTGTGTATACATGTGCACATGTAAAAGTTGTGTGACAGTGTGTATATGAGTGTATATAAGTGTGCAAAGTGGAAAAAAAAAACCTGTGCTAAATTGTGTTGTATGTGTGTATAAATGTATATAAATGTGTGTAAGTGTGTGTAAAAGTGTGTATAACTAAAAATAAAGTCACACTTACCTGTCTGAAGGTCAGATCGGTTCCCTGCTTCTCCTTCCTTCAGTCGCCGAGGAAGTAGGTGGGAGGCGGCTCTGGGGGGGGGGAAGCAGGAAGCTGTACAAGCAGCAGATGTGATCGCATCTGCTGCTTGTAGGATGGTCCTGCGACAATCGCATTGCAGGACCATCCCCCCAACCCCCTCGGCTTGTTGCCGAAGGGGTTGGGGGCACATCTGTCGCCGATGCAGAGAGAACCGATCAGGAAGAAAGACCATAGGTACTACGTCATTAGCAGGAAACTGCTTTTTTAAAACGACATAGCACCTACAGTCTTGGCAGTGAAAGGGTTAAAAAAGACCCATCAACATTTTTAGAAGAAGAAAAAAAATACGTATTTTATACCATTTTATATATAAAAGTACCTTATTGCCAACATAAAAGGGTGACAAGAATATCTCTTTACATTACATTTGCATTATCTTGCTATCTTTTGCTTAATTAATGAGGCAATATGAGCATTTCAAGTAAATTTATTGTATAAATCTTGATTTAAAGTAGACATATAGGATTAAGAAATAAACCCCTAATCTTGTAGGCAATTATGAATAATATCCGGTGCTGGTTTCCCTTTGGGCTAAACATTAACCCTATCTGTAACAATGGCCCCTTTATTGGAGCTCCCTATAGATCCTCTCAGGTCCCTGTCTGGGTTTCACATGAGGGGTGGGCGTGTCCTAACGGTCCCTGCCAGAAGCACAGTAGGAGGGGGAGAGCCAATCACAGCCCTGCACTCACACAAGCACAGACAGGCTTCAGTTCCCTATCAGGTCAGCCTAGCTGCTGATTGGTTCCTATCCTACAGTGCCGCCGCCCCCCTGCACAGCCTGGGAAAGGAGGCAGCAGGAAGTGGAACAGAGGGGCGGGGCTAGTGGGGATTTGGGGGAATTTCTCAATAAATCAGTCAGAAACACAACTTTAAGCACAATCCTTCTATATCTAGAGGAGTATAATTCCCTGGTACATTCATAATTTTTATATGGTATGTCTCCTTTAAAGATCGCAGAGGGCAAGGGGATGATGTAAAATATATTCATACAGAATTATAGTGACACAGCATATGAAATGTATACCTGCCATTCACACATACTTGTAAGTTGATTTGGGAAATGACTGAGCCGCCTTTTAATATATGTTCTTGCCAGAGCCGGATTTGTCTTGCCGGCGCCCCTAGGCCACCACCTTTGGGCCCCCCCCGTGCGCATGCGCGAACTCACAGCCACCCTGTGCCCCCCCCCCGGCTGTGAGCGCAAGTGCGCATGTGCAAACATTTAAAGTCCTATACGGAGCAGTGGGGAGAGGTCCCCATTGCTCCGTATGGGAGCCAAATGTACAAATTATTTTGCGGTGGGGCGGCATGCCGCCCCTAAATTTGTGCCACCCTAGGCCCGGGCCTTTGTGGCCTCACCACAAATCTGGGCCTGGTTCTTGCCTTTTATAGATACTTGAGGGTAGGGACATACTGACACCCGGCATATACTCTGGGGCACAAGGCTCTCTCTCTTCCCAGGAGGGACAGACACATCTCTCTCTCTGCCCTGGAGGGACAGACAGGTCTCTCTTGCTGAGAGATGGGCACACACCCAGGCACACACACACATATATGAAACATACACACACATCACATATTAACATTATATTTATATGCATTAATTGTACAAAATATTACTGTGAGCTGCCAAGGGTATGTGTGACTGGCTGTTTGTGCATATAATTTGTAACTCCATATAATAAAGATATTTTGTTTTCACCTTGGTGAGTGGTACTTTGACCATAATACTTACACAAATTTTATAATTAATACATGATATTCTACATTGGCATCGCCAGCCAGATAAATAGACACTGGGCTTTACATATCACACATATACCCACTTTGAAAGCTTCATAAAGGGGGGATAGAGGATAGAGTGTGCTGTATGTATGAAGCTTCCAGAAGTCTGTAAGTAAAAGAACCTAGAGCGGATTTGTGTAAGTAAAAGAACCTAGAGTGGATTTGTGTGAGTAAAAGAACCTAGAGCGGATTTGTATGAGTAAAAGAACCTAGAGCGGATTTGTGTGAGTAAAAGAACCTAGAGCAGATTTGTGTGAGTAAAAGAACCTAGAGCGGATTTGTGTGTAAGTAAAAGAACCTAGAGTGGATTTGTGTAAGTAAAAGAACCTAGAGTGGATTTGTGTAAGTAAAAGAACCTAGAGCGGATCTGTGTGAGTAAAAGAACCTAGAGCGGATTTGTGTAAGTAAAAGAACCTAGAGCGGATTTGTGTGAGTAAAAGAACCTAGAGCGGATTTGTGTATAAGTAAAAGAACCTAGAGCGGATTTGTGTAAGTAAAAGAACCTAGAGCGGATTTGTGTAAGTAAAAGAACCTAGAGCGGATTTGTGTATAAGTAAAAGAACCTAGAGCGGATTTGTGTAAGTAAAAGAACCTAGAGTGGATTTGTGTAAGTAAAAGAACCTAGAGCGGATCTGTGTGAGTAAAAGAACCTAGAGTGGATTTGTGTAAGTAAACGAACCTAGAGCGGATTTGTGTGAGTAAAAGAACCTAGAGCGGATTTGTGTATAAGTAAAAGAACCTAGAGCGGATTTGTGTAAGTAAAAGAACCTAGAGCGGATTTGTGTGTAAGTAAAAGAACCTAGAGCGGATTTGTGTAAGTAAAAGAACCTAGAGCGGATTTGTGTAAGTAAAAGAACCTAGAGCGGATTTGTGTAAGTAAAAGAACCTAGAGCGGATTTGTGTAAGTATCAGAGGCACTGACACAGGGGTGCAGCAAGGGGTATTCTGCTTTCTGTAAGTATGGATTTTATTAATAATTTGTCAGGTAAGAGAAAATTTGAATTTAAAATTCCAAAAGACTTGTCTGATGCAAAGTTATGGTCGTATCTTTATAGTCAGTGTGTGGATGCGAATATAAAGTTAGATGAAGGAGTGTCATTTTCTAAACTAAAGCTCAAAATTAACAACGTAATGGTAATGGTTAAAACATTTAACACGTTAATGTGCTCTAGTGAGAGGGACACTGAGGGGGTACAGGCTATCTCTGGAACTTTAAAAGAAGATAAATGTGACTCAGTTAGTTCTGAGATTCTGGCAGAGATAGAGAAACATAATGTCAGACTGACAGAAATTGAGTCAGTTTTGAAGCAAAGTAAAGTGACACATGTTTCTGTGATCACTAAAGAACAGAGACAGTCCCAGAGTATCTGGATATTAATGACCCAGAGTTAGATTATCAAATGGCAAAGTTAAAATTAAAAATTGACAAACATTTGTTAAAAATTGCTGAGACTTTTCCAAAGTTTGATAAGTGCAGGAAATTGATAGGAAATAGTCACATCTCCCAGAAGCACAAAAAAATACCATGTTTAAAAGATGGCTGCCTGTGTCTGTAACTAGAGATGTAGCGAACTGTTTGCCGGTGAACTAATTCGCGCGAAGATCGGGTGTTCGCAAGTTCGCAAACTTTCCGCGTATGTTCGCAATTTGGGTTTGCAGCGTTTTTTTCCGCTGCGTTTTTTCTCAGCCTAAAAACGCCGCACAACCACACATGGCGTTTTTCAGCCTAGTACTGGTGTAAGCAAATCCCATTTCCATGGTGCTAATAGTGCAAAATAGCAAAAAACGCGGTGTATTTCTGCTAGGTCTGCCTGTTTTTATGCAACGCTGTGTCAACAAAGTATTTTTCAGAGAAAATTTTGCCCTTGATCCCCCTCCTGCATGTCACTGTCCAGGTCGTGGCACCCTTTAAACAACTTTAAAATCAGTTTTCTGGCCAGAAATGGCTTTTCTAGGTTTTAAAGTTCGCCTTCCCATTGAAGTCTATGGGGTTCGCAAAGTTCGCAAATATTCACGCTTTTTTCGCTACATCCCTATCTGTAACAAGTCAGTTGCCAAACTTCAAACAGTATTCATGGAGAGTGCAATGAGTATGAAAGAGTCAAACAGCTGTATTTAATCACTAATGGTGAGATTCCTTCTGTAGAATTGATCAGTAGATTTGAGAAATGCAAGTTGCAGGATGATGTTTTTGCATTTGCAGCAACGTTTGAAAAAGCCTACAGATTGGTCATGGAATTAACTGATGCAAATCAACCAGCACCCAAGGCCAAGATCAATGAATGCAAAAATGTATATTTCTTGATCCTGTAGCTATTGTTCATGCATCCAGTTGCAGTTCATTCCTAAAAACAATAGCTTTTATTGAGAAATATAGATTGGAACTTCTGTCACGCAGCTCAGAATCTACTGACAAGCAGATAGGAGCCCTAAGAGGAGCACATTTAAAAAAAAAAAACAATTTCTATGAATTTTCGGTTTGTCATTTTTGCGGGAGAATGGGGCACCTAATCTGCAAATGCTTCCATTTATGGAGACACAGATAAAATTAATAAAAATAATTCTATGAGGAAAGGAGAAGGTCAGATGAATAGGGATTCACGTTGGCGTGACTCTGGTATACAGAATAGCAACAGCTGCAATCCCAAAATGGCCAGCACAGGAAAGGAGGAGCTATTCTCTGCTGTTAAAATAGTTGCTATAAATGAAGTCAAAAGGTTAATGTTGATTTGACCTAAATTATTCACTTAAGGTTTGTAACATTTGTATTAAGCAACCAAATGTTTTAGGATTGTTGAAATACAAAGTTAATATATACATGGAAATATATTCAAAGCAGGTCCCATATAATTGTGCCTAATATGGGCAGGGTTATCCCCAGATGAATTAAACAATACTTTATATGCTGCTAACTGGAGCTGGTAAACCATGGGATAGTGTGCAAATATTGTTTATGTGGGAGAATGTATCTACTATGGTGCATTTTCATTTCCATGTATATTGACCGTTAAAAAAAAGTTTCCTAGATTAAAAATTAATTTTCCAACCTTTACAGAATAAGACCCTATGAAATTTGAAGTCCTCATGATGTATGTGTATTTATGGATGCATTTAGTGTATATTTTTACTTTTGTTGAAAGGGAATGGAATTTGCTAAGGTGCTAGAACAGCAATTCCTTGAGACAGCAGAACAGCTGCTGGGGGGTCATTAGTATACTGGGTATATTCCCTATGTGAGGGGGAGGGAATAGCGACTCATAGTATCATAGTATGATATGGCTGGAAGAAAATGATTTCTGAAACTATGTTTCCAATATGTTAAACCTTGTTTCAATGTTTTTCCTAATTTTCCCTAGGAATTATGGTTTAGTCCAAGTGGAAAAGGAAATTCTTATTTGTGTTTTTGTTTTCCTCTTTGAAAGTGCATGAGGAAAATTGTATGTGAGATTAATGGTTTGTTACTCATGTAGTCAAACAGATTCACCTATTGCAATATAATAAGTCAGACTGTAACTGAGTGACCCAAGGTAAGGGAATGATTATGATTTTAAATACTTTTGAGGAGTTCCATCTGCACGAGGATTGTAGTCACAATGTGTCATGTGGTGTTTATAGGTGACTGACAGGTGCATGTGTGTATGGGGGGGTGATGTGGATAAGGGGTGAGTAACATAAATAAACAGTCTGACCCTTTTGTTTGCAAAATGTTTCCTTGAGGATTAAAACCAACATATAATATATGGTAAATGGAGACCTAAAAGTGCACCTATTAGGAAAAAGTGCTGCTGTGCAGATTAATATATTGGTATTATTCTAAAATGTATGAAGAATGATATCTTGCAATTATATTTTTTTTAAGAGTACTCCATATACATCTTGTGATGATTATATTTTGAGATTTATCAGATAATCTGACCAATTATATATATTATATGTAAACAGTTTAAAATAAACAGACATGAATTACAAGATGTATATGTTACTGTTCTTTTATGACAGTCTGGATCTACTATTTCATTTTTATTTTGTTAAATTGAATTTTATTGAATGTATATTTTGTCAAGGTCATTGTCATGCCAGCCCATTCCTCTGACATGTCCAGAGTTAAACCTGGCAACATTTGGCTTTGTGTTAAATACACAACAAGGGACTGTGGGAAGGTGACACTTATCTGGGTTAGCAGACAATTCAGAGCCGGGGCAGTTGGGGGGAAGTTGGGGCAATTGGTTTCTTTGATCTGTTGATAAAGAGAGGCAATTGTGGCCCTAAGAACAGCAGGGGGCGCAGCTATGAGAAAATATGGATTATAGAAAGGGATCCATATCTCCTTTGCTTTAGGGGTCACATCCTCATAAATCACATATTGGTTATGGGGGGCCCCATGCTTCCCAATGGTACCAAACAGGGACTGCCTATACCCACCAGTTAGGGGGATAGTTTCTGGGGGGCTGGGACAGGAGACACCCCTCATGTTTGGTATCATTCTGATCCCCCACATATGGGTTTAAACAAGCCCCTATTTTCATAATATTGGGTACCGGCAAGTGCCAGTATTATATGACAGAAACTGGCCTGAGAATTGCAGCCTCTACAGGGGGTCCCAAGGGGCAAGTTCCTGGCCACTCCCCCCTCATGCATATGGTAATGAGGGAGGGGCCCAGCGGGGGATAAAAGGGCAACAGACCCAGTGACTAGAGCTCATACATGAGATTCCAATTCTATTGGGGTGTGGGCTCAGGTTTCCAACTCTATTTTATTTCCTGTTTGCAATGTAATGTGTGTGTCTCTTTTTGTAATATCTGTGTAAATGCCCTGTTTGCCCCTGTAATATTAAATAGAAATGTAATAAGTTCTGCCTTTTGGCTCTAAGACTCACGAGCTTGTATAGCGCTTGGGCCTAAAATGCATTAACTGCTTGTCTGTGGGTAGAGGGAAAGGTGTCTGTGTAAAGGCTAATTAACTAGTTGGCTGCTAGCAGGAGAGTGTGTAATTAACCCTTTGGCTGCTAGAGTGCTGGGGGAATGAGTGGAAGCTAACCCTAACTACAGTGAGAGAGAGTGAGGGGTACATGTGTGTATTGGGGAATAGTACCTGTTGTAGGGAGCAGGGAGATATTCACATTAGGTTTCTATCGCCTGTTAATGATAGATGGGGGCAGGGAATAGTTATTTGGGGTGGGGGTGTGTTTGGGGGTGTCTGACGTTAGTCTAACCTGTGTGTAAGGGGACTGAGTGTAACCCCTTGTGGCCCCGTCCCAGTGTCAAATGCATCTTTCTGACAGTTGTAAAGTCTGAATGACATGAATGACAAATTTGTGAGATGTTTCTCCTAAATCGTCATTAGTACCTGATTTATCAAGCTCAAACTAGCAAAATTATGTAAAGAAGAGTCATTAATATTGCACATTTTAAAATGGTAATGGGTCTGGAATATATAAAATGGTATGAAATACTTTTATTTGCAAAACAGTTGGTTACAGCCTTTCTATGTTTGTATTTGCTGTATAAAGATGCTAATGCCGTATCAACAGTGCAAATATGTGATAAAAGGCACAAAGCACAAGTGTGGTGATAGCATAAAAAGTAATGAGCAAGAGGATATATATTATTTGATATCTCAAGCAAGATCGCAGCATTTGATTATTTTACCTCACTCCTCAACTTTATGTAGGAATGTTTAGAAGTGTCTCTGTGTAACATGTTTATTGATATTGTTTCTCATCCATGGAAATGTAACATTATAGGTTTAAATTAGTCAATTAGTAAAATGAGGGTTCAATTTTATTGACATGTTCCCTTTATTCCCCTTACAGTACTGTTAGTACCGTACCCCTACTGTTATTTGGTTTTGTGATGGAGTGAATTTAGCTAAAAAATTTTGTTTGTTTGTCTTTAAATGTTAATTTTACTGGCCAGTAACTCATTAATTCAGTATTTCAGTGTGTAAATAGCTATGTGTATAATCTGTGTGTATATATGTGGTATATATGTGTTAAAAGTGGAAACAGCATTAGCTTTTAGGGATGAGCGAAAAAATTCGCCAGTGTTAGATTCGCGGCGAACTTTCGTGTTTCGCCGCCGGCGAAATGTTTCGCGAAACGGCGGCGAAAATTCGGCGTGCGGCTCGTTTTGCCGTGCGGCAGAATTTTGTCGCGCGACAAAAAAAATCTTTGTCGCGCAGTTATTTTTGCCGCGCGCGGCCAAATTTTGTTGCGTGCGAGTAATTTTTGCCACGAACGCCCAATTTTAGTCGCGCGCGGGCAATTTTTGACGTGTGTGCCGATTTTTCCGCCGCGACGGAAAACTAGGGCGCACAACTTATTTCGCCGGGCGCAGAAATTACGCCGAGAAATTACGGTGCGACAAAAATTACGCCGCGCGACGAAAAAAAAATTACGCCACGCGACAGATTAGTTTCGCAAATTTTTCGCCGTTTCGCGAATTTTTTCACCGTTTCGCGAAAAACGGGACAAAATCGCTCATCACTATTAGCTTTGGGTAACAAACGGAGGCCTACTTAGTTTGAAGCCTGTGGCTCAGCTGTGCTGGGTTTTAAGTGGTGCTAAAATAACTGCCTATAGAGCTCTGTTTGCCCCAAGTGTATATATAAGTGGGTGCATAAAACTACTTTGTTTCTATACAGAACATTGCAATTGCTTGTATAAAGTAAAGTTTAATAAAGCACTTACCTGGAGCTTTCAGAGAAGCCACTCCCTAAAGGGGTGGGGCTGCCTCTCTGAATGAATATTTATAGAGTAGATACTGACCACCAGGAGCAGCATAGAGCAGTTTGGAGGCTATAAAAGCTGCAGACTGGTTTCTTTTGGGAGTCTGTGTTAAGCCTTTGTAAGAGGCAGTTCTAGAGCACCAGGAGTGTGCTTGAAGGGTTACTGTTGACCCCCCCTGCTGGTAAAAGTTTGTATTGCACCATTGCAAAAACAGTTCTTTCTGCATGTGATAAAAATAAAGCACAATATTTCCACTGAAGATCTGTCTGCTACTAAACCTGCACACACCCAGTGACCGGTTTGTTTATTTATGTTTTGTTAAAATAATTCAGTTTTTAGTTTTTTTTGTAAATTCATCATACACTTACATAATACACAAAAGCTCACATTTTATTTCTTGTTGTTTTCCCAGACAGTAACAAGTTCTGCATGGAATGACAGGGTAATACAGTGATTGGGTTATTATATACCTATAGAGATAGGTTTAGTAACACTGATTTTCAGTGCAGATCAGGGATAGAGGAGACACAGAGAAGATCCATCTGTTGCAATAGGAATGGAGACATCACCCAAGGAAACCTGATGTAAAAGTGATGGAGTCGTAACAGACTGTAATTTAGGATAAAATTGAGGAGTATTTGGAGATACAAAGTGGAATTTCAGCAAAAGACAAATGGAGGATGACTGAAATGTGTAATTAAACAATAGTGGACTGGCTTCATTTTAACCTTTCACCTTACTTTTTTCGCCCATCAGTTAAAGACTCTCTCTAAAGGGTTTGGCCTCCACCAACAACAGTCAGACAGATTGTGTACAAATGGGGGGAATTCAAGCCCATTGTTACCCCGTCCAGAAGTGGCTGCCCATCAAAGATAAGACCAACTGCAAGGCTAAAGGTGACCATACACGGGCCGATTGTAGCTGCCGATATGGGTCCATTGGACCGATTCGGCAGCTTATCAGCCCATGTAAGGGAAACAACGACTGGCCTGCCCGACCGATATCTGGCCAGGTTAGAAAATTCAGTCAGATCGGGGACCACATTGGCTCGTTGATGAGGCCCCGAACTGACTGCACCTATTCCAGTCATTATAATTTGATCGTTTGGCCCCAGGACCAAACAACCGAATTAGCCTAAATTCCTCCGATATCGCCCACCTGTTGGTGGGGATATTGGGAGAAGATCCGCTCACTTGGTGACCTCGCCAGGCAAGCGGATCTTTACGTGTATGGCCACCTTAAGTCTAACAGTCTTACCAGGGAGTTAAGAGAAAACATCTGTAAACTGTGCTGTCAGAAGATCCTTACTCTGTCTTACTGGGGGCTTCCTGCACCTTTACAGGTAGAAACAGGCTGAATAAACATAGTGTTCTCAGTTTTCCAAGACTTTAACATGATGGATCTGTTTACCTTTCTAGGAATCTGGGTGAGGAATTTTGTAATTCACTTCCCCTGTCCTGCTCAATACCTTAAAGGGACCTGCCATGTAGCTAAGAGCTTACTCTCTGAGCAACGGAACAACACTATCACCCAGCTGGAATGTCCGAACATGAGCATTTCTGTTAAAGTGTTGTACCTTCCTCAGATTCTCTTTGGCAAAGTGACCCAGCAGATCTAACCAATCTCTCAAAGTGTATGGGGACAACCAACAGGCCTACATGGCCAATATCTGACCTAAAACTTGACAGGCCCACATTTCAGTTGCACACAGACATTATTGGGGATGTGCCTCTCCCCTACACAGGGTATAAAGGTTACAATAAACACTATAAATATTATGTGCCAGTGTATCAGGGTGCGGCTCTGTACTTTCTCCCTTGTACCAAGGTGCCAGTTCTACTAGCAGTATTCTCCTTCCAGCACTGAGAGACTGCCCGGCCTGCCCCTTCCAGCACTGAGAGACTGCCCGGCCTGTTCCTTCCAGCACTGAGAGACTGCCCAGCCTGTTCCTTCCAGCACTGAGAGACTGCCCGGCCTGCTCCTTCCAGCACTGAGAGACTGCCCAGCCTGCCCCTTCCAGCACTGAGAGACTGCCCGGCCTGCACTCCCCAGCACTGAGAGACTGCCCAGCCTGTTCCTTCCAGCACTGAGAGACTGCCCGGCCTGCCCCTTCCAGCACTGAGAGACTGCCCGGCCTGCACTCCCCAGCACTGAGAGACTGCCCAGCCTGTTCCTTCCAGCACTGAGAGACTGCCCGGCCTGCTCCTTTCAGCACTGAGAGACTGCCCGGCCTGCTCCTTCCAGCACTGAGAGACTGTCCGGCCTGTTCCTTCGAGCACTGAGAGACTGCCCGGCCTGTTCCTTCCAGCACTGAGAGACTGCCCGGCCTGTTCCTTCCAGCACTGAGAGACTGCCCGGCCTGTTCCTTCCAGCACTGAGAGACTGCCCGGCCTGTTCCTTTTAGCACTGAGAGACTGCCCGGCCTGTTCCTTCCAGCACTGAGAGACTGCCCGGCCTGTTCCTTCCAGCACTGAGAGACTGCCCGGCCTGCACTCCCCAGCACTGAGAGACTGCCCGGCCTGAACTCCCCAGCACTGAGAGACTGACCGGCCTGTACTCCCCAGCACTGAGAGACTGCCCGGCCTGAACTCCCCAGCACTGAGAGACTGACCGGCCTGTACTCCCCAGCACCGAGAGACTGCCCACCCTGCAGTACGGCCCTATTGTTGGCCGAAATGGCTTTTTCCACCTACAATGAAAAGATTGTTTCCCTTAGAATTGCAGAGTATTAGCAGGTAAGTGTAAAATACTTTGCGACTTACCATCGACCTGAGGTCCCCAACCAATTAACCTACTGCCCTATTATGCTTATTCTTTGTTCTCTGACTCTGGGGCTTAGGATTTCACCTGGTTCCTGGGGGTTAATTTCCATAGCAACCATGAAGCAGTTATGTGATCAAAATGAAAACTGAAGAGGAGGGGCCTGAAATAAGATAAGTGATAAGATATACAGGCGGCAATAAAAGCCTCACAGTCAGTCTTGTTCTTGTCGCTGGGTCAGGGCCATATACAGTAGCGTAACAGTGGGTCACACACTGCAGCTTTGGGGCAGGAAGGGGAGGGTAAAGGAGCCCAACCCCCCAGTGTCACCAGATATAGGGTCTGACAAGGGTGAGTTATGCCCCCATATCCCATGTGTAACTTGATGTGCATGGAGCAGCTTATAACTGTAGCTATGCTAAGCTCCACCCACAATTATAAGCCCCACCCACTCATTTAAAGTTACTGAAACGTATACAATTTATGTAACGTTTGCAAAAAGTGCCTAGAAAATGACATAAATTGTGTATGAAGCAAAAGCCAATGCAGAGAAGCTTTGCAGGGACAAACCCCACTGCCCCCCAATGCATTTTAAATCTGAATGTAAATCCCACTGCCCCCAATGAGCAAACTTATTAGCTCATTAATTATTCATTGTAACTATTCAAGCATTATCATTGGGCCCCAATACTTACACAGTTTATATAACTTATGTAAAAACGTATGTAACTTCCATATCAAGCAATGATGGTGCAGAACAGGGGCAGGTAGGCGGGAAGGGGTTAAACTTAGGGCAAACTCCACTGACCCCCAATAAACTCCCAATGGAAATCATTATATGAACGGCTTATTATAGAGAAACATCAGCTGTTTATATTGCACACACAAGGGGCGGGGCCAAAATCTTAGTACTGTGCTTGTGTTCATGGGGGGCCCCCATATAAATAACTTGTGCAGGGCCCCAAAGCTTCTGATATCTGCCCTGACACATGTTCTTTGGTATCAGACTTCCTGCTCTCAGAAAAATCCTTTAGGGCATTTTATATTATATTATATATTATATTATTACAGCAGGGAAAATAAGTATTGAATGTGTGAATGTTTTTCTAATGGGGCTACTGACATGAAATTTACACAAGATGTCGGGAACAACAGACCCCACATATAAAGATATTAAAACAAATAAGTCAGTAAATGAAGTTCTGTGCAGTAAAGTGGAATGACGCGGGGAATAAGTACTGAGCGCGCTTACTGAAATGTATTTAATACTTAGTAGAAAAGCCTCTGTAGGAAATGACAGCTACAGGCGCCTCCTGTATGGGGAAACTAGTCACAGGCATTGCTGGGGTGGGATTTGGGCCCATTCTCCCACACAAACTGATGCACCTGAGGAAGGCTGTTAGCCGAAACATGTAGTGCGATGATATATTAAATTACACTGTTGCACTGAAGAACATGTGTACTCTCCAGGTTATTTGGATTGAATCCCACACAAATTGGCTTCAAATCTTGAAGGTTCCGGGGCCTCTTCTATGAACTCTGATCTTCAGTTCTTTCCATAGATTTTCAATTGGATTCAAGTCGGATGAGTGACTGGGCCATTCTAGCAGCTTTATTTGCTTTCTCACAGCCAAGGAAATGCTTAGTTGGTTTGAGTGTTTGGGCCAACCCTCATCTCATCTTCTTCAGCATCCTGGTAGGTGGAGTAGATTCTTATCAAGAATATCCCAGTACTTTTCTTCATTCATCTTTCCTTTAATTATATGAAGTCTGCCAATACCATATGCTGAAAATCAGCCCCACAAATGGGACTTTTCTAGGAGCCTTAAGGAATTTCTTCCCAGAATCCTGTTATGACTCATTTGCATACATATGAGGCGGTCTCCTCAATCCTTTTAGTTTGTTCGTGAATCCCCACTCCTGGCTCTCCCTAAGCTGATCAGAAAACCCTGCGCTACACTGATGAGCCCCAAAAAGGGCGAAACCGGTCTGTAGTTGGGAATCTGATCAGCTATTATCCCGGCTTCTGCTTTAAACCCAGTGGGTGAGCTTTAGCCCATAGGATAAACCCATGTAAATGGGACTTTTCTAGGAGCCTAAAGGAATTTCTTCCCAGAATCCTGTTATGTCTAAAGTTTAGAGCTGTTCATACTTTTAATGATAATATTGTTAAATAAGTACAACTTTTTCATGATACGTTAATTATTCCACAAAAAAAAGTTGTACTTTTCATACTTTACACAACAATAGAAAGTTCAGAATTCATTCAGGCTTCGGTATGGTGACTTTCCTTGGGCCGGGTTAGAGCTGCAGAGTGCCATTGAGCCCTATGGGAGACTTTCCTTGGGCCGGGTTGGAGCTGCAGAGTGCCATTGAGCCCTATGGGAGACTTCCCTTGGGCCAGGTTGGAGCTGCAGAGTGCCATTGAGCCCTATGGGAGACTTTCCTTGGGCCAGGTTGGAGCTGCAGAGTGCCATTGAGTCCTACGGGAGACTTTCCTTGGGTCGGGTTGGAGCTGCAGAGTGCCATTGAGCCCTATGGGAGACTTTCCTTGGGCCGGGTTGGAGCTGCAGAGTGCCATTGAGCCCTATGGGAGACTTTCCTTGGGCCGGGTTGGAGCTGCAGAGTGCCATTGAGCCCTATGGGAGGCTTTCCTTGGGCCGGGTTGGAGCTGCAGAGTGCCATTGAGCCCTATGGGAGGCTTTCCTTGGGCCGGGTTGGAGCTGCAGAGTGCCATTGAGCCCTATGGGAGACTTTCCTTGGGCCAGGTTGGAGCTGCAGAGTGCCATTGAGCCCTATGGGAGACTTTCCTTGGGCCAGATTGGAGCTGCAGAGTGCCATTGAGCCCTATGGGAGACTTTCCTTGGGCCGGATTGGAGCTGCAGAGTGCCATTGAGCCCTATGGGAGGCTTCCCTTGGGCCGGGTTGGAGCTGCAGAGTGCCATTGAGCCCTATGGGAGACTTTCCTTGGGCCAGGTTGGAGCTGCAGAGTGCCATTGAGCCCTACGGGAGACTATCCTTGGGCCGGGTTGGAGCTGCAGAGTGCCATTGAGCCCTATGGGAGACTTTCCTTGGGCCAGGTTGGAGCTGCAGAGTGCCATTGAGCCCTATGGGAGACTTTCCTTGGGCCGGGTTGGAGCTGCAGGGTGCCATTGAGCCCTATGGGAGGCTTCCAAAATCATGCACAGAAGGATCAAAGCCACAAAGGTTTTCGCATGATTTACGATTGCTTGGATCCGAAAATTTCTTAACTTTTGGATTGCTACCATGATTTTTCGTACGTCCAAGAAAAGAATTTTCGAATATCAGAAATTATCGTGATTAATATGAATTTTTGCCAATCCGAGATTTGTACTTTAATGAATGGGCCCCTTAGTGTTAATTTCATGTCAATATCCCCATTAGAAATATATTTACTGAAAAAAACATTGAAGTGTTCAATAATTATTTTCCCTGCTGTATATTTGGTGCAATTATGCCCAATTTGTGACAATGAGCACGCACAATTGTGCTAATTTTGATGAATCTCCGCAACTGCAGTACCCAGTGCAGCAAATCATCTTGTTTTAACCGCAATGACACTGGAATTCTGGGAAAAATATGTGGGGAAAAAATGGCTATTGCTCTCAAAAATGCACTTTGCACTTACTAAGCCCAATAATAAGCTTATAAGCCCAAATCTGTCCTATTTGGGTCTTTGTGTCCTATTTGTGTTAGTGGTGTTGAAAAATCATCAAATATGACATTGGGCACTTTAACAACTATGTCCCTTTATCTCTTTAGCAAATAAATCAACTGATACATTAGCTGCCCCAAAGGTGGTAAGGGGGCGGGGCTGCCTGCAGAAGGAGGAGCTAAATGGATGGAGAGCAGGGCAGGAGACAAGCCCCAGGAGATCAGATCCAGGAGCTGGAGATAAGGATCCACCAATTCGATCTCAAGATCCCTGACATGGAGCAGCTGTGCAACTTGGCTGGTACATTGGGTTCCTTACTGGCACAGGGATCAGATGGAGCTGCACTGTGTGGGGCTGAGGGGGCAGATAATGAGGGCAGAGAGGCAGATGGGATAATGGCCCCTGGATTGGCTGATACTGTGCTGGGTATAAGGAGACTGATCTATGGGCAGGAGGCTACAGACCTGTTACTGGATATAAACATGGCTCATAATCATGTATCTGTATCAGGGGACAGGAAATCTGCTTCCTACTCACTAACAGAACTACATTACCCACAATCCCCAGAGAGATTTCAGCTTTATGCTCAGGCTTTAAGCAGCAGGAGTTTCCCCTCAGGGCGACATTACTGGGAAGTGGAGGTCAGTGAATCAGGGTACTGGGGGGTAGGGGTGGCCTATCCCAGTATAGAGAGGGGAGGGAGGCAGTCTGGCATTGGGAATAATAACAAGTCCTGGGGTTTGTACAGAGGGTATGATAACAGATATTCAGTGATACATGACAGTAAATGGACACAGTTACCCCACACCCCTTCCTGCAGGAGAATCAGGATCTGGTTGGACTATGAGGCCGGACGCCTGTCCTTTTATGAGCTGAGTGAGCCAATCAGGCGCTTACACACCTTCACTGCCTCCTTCACTGAGCCCCTTCATGCTGCATTCTGGGTAGGGTGGGAGGGTACCTGGGTGAGAATCATTAGAGAGAGAGAAAATGGAGCTGAAGTACTGACACTAGAGAGAGAGACAGACAGACAGATAAGAGACAGTGAGGATCTGACCCCAGGCAGAGAGAAGTTGGACCCAGAGACCCGGATGCAGGAGGAGGCTGCTGTGTCTCATATAATCCACAAGGGGGAGACAGAGAGGGAAGAGTTGGCCGGGCAGATCCCTGACATGGAGGAGCTGTGCAACTTGGCTGGTACATTGGGTTCCTTACTGGCACAGGGATCAGATGGAGCTGCACTGTGTGGGGCTGAGGGGGCAGATAATGAGGGCAGAGAGGCTGATGGGATAATGGCCCCTGGATTGGCTGATACTGTGCTGGGTATAAGGAGACTGATCTATGGGCAGGAGGCTACAGACCTGGTACTGGATATAAACACGGCTCATAATCATGTATCTGTATCAGGGGACAGGAAATCTGCTTCCTACTCACTAACAGAACTACATTACCCACAATCCCCAGAGAGATTTCGGAATTATGCTCAGGCTCTAAGCAGCAGGAGTTTCCCCTCAGGGCGACATTACTGGGAAGTGGAGGGCAGTGAATCAGGGGGCTGGGGGGTAGGGGCGGCCTATCCCAGTATAGAGAGGGGAGGGTATCAGTCTGGTATTGGGAATAATAACAAGTGCTGGTGTTTGCGCAGATTGAATAATAACAGATATTCAGTGAGACATGACAGTAAATGGACACAGTTACCCCACACCCCTTCCTGCAGGAGAATCAGGATCAGGTTGGACTATGAGGCCGGACGCCTGTCCTTTTATGAGCTGAGTGAGCCAATCAGGCGCTTACACACCTTCACTGCCTCCTTCACTGAGCCCCTTCATGCTACATTCTGGGTAGGGTGGGGTTCCTGGGTGAGAATCATTAGTTAAAGCTTGAAAAACAAATGGCTGAAAATGCAGCATTTTATATATATATATATATATATATATATATATATATAAAACTACTACATACCTCCCAAGTGTCCTATTTGTTGCAGGACAGTCCCTATTTTAACAGCTCAGCCCCCAGTCCCGGATTCTTATTGAAAAGCCCCTCATTTCCGTTTGCTCTCCTGCACAGAACCCCAAAAAGATACAAAGTTTCCCAAATGCAATAAGTTAAGGGGGCTTTTTGCAGAGCCCAGAATACTCACCCCCTGCACTGAGATACAAGTGTAATAAGCTAAACAGGTCTCTTGGGGGAGCTAGAAATGTGTTAAAACTTTACAAAACCCGCCAAATTGTGTAATATGGGAGTGGTATTTACAAGTCTGTCCCTTTATCCCCATGTCTGATTCCTGTGCCATATAATGACGGGAAAAATGCCATCATTATCTCTATATGTAAGGTACCAGCAGGATGAGAAATGGTGTTGCAATGTGCAGATTTCTGTGAAATTTTGCCTTTTATATATTTTATTACAGACAGTGCTCTAAGAACATTATTATGTGATATTTATAAGTTTAGAAAAAACAATTTTGTGTATATAATAACAGAAAGATGCAATGTGCCCCAATGTTTCTGTATTTCTGCATAGGGAATGTCGGGCAGCACAATTATCTCTGTTCAACTCTGTCCCAGTTCTGCACAGAAAGAGCGATGATATTCTATAAGGATCCAGGGGGGGGGGGGGGTGGGGGTTGTATTGGTTCCATAAGGATTTAGGCCAGGGGGCACCTACAGGAGAGGGATGTGAATGTGCCCTTTGGCCCTTTGGCAGCTCAGGGTGGTCTCCCTATTTGTACCAGTGCATTGGGATGATTTCTCTTAAATGGTTTAACTGTATTTTCTATTGGGAGGATTTTTACTGAAAGTTTAATAAAAACCTTTTTCTAAAACCAATTGTGTCTGTGTGGGTGCTGAAAATTAGATTATGGCACAAACTTACAGTTAAACAACCCCAGTTAGAACTTTATAAGGGGCTAAAATATCAATGGATGCCATTTTACTTACCCCTTCTCTCTAGGTAGGGTTATACCATGATGGAAGCTACAGTCACTGTGATTGGCTGAGCCGCCAGGAGAGCTCTGCAGCTGGTGATTCTTTTGGCTGTGCCAGTGGGTACTGTGCCAGGGGGAGTTTATGCATTTAGTGCCAGGGGGATGGGTATGTGCTACTGGGCCCATAACATGCCGACTGCTTCAACCAAATAATGGGAAAGATCAAAGCCTTAACAATATTGGGTGCAGCCAAGTGGGAAACAAAAATAAAGTCAGTCCCGGGGAAGGGGTTACAGTATGTGCCGGGGAGTGACACGTAGAATCTGGTTTAGCAGGAGGCAAGAAACGCCAGGGATCTCCCAGAGAGCTGTTATTTCATATAACAAATGTAGATGCTACTGGGGTGTTACACAGTATTGGGCCAGGGCAGTCAGGAGTAGGGTGAGTACCAAGTGAATGGCACCCATAATACATACCTCCCAACTGTCCCAATTTTCATGGGACAGTCCCTTTTTTGACAGTTCAACCCGCATTCCCAGATTCTTACTGAAAAGTCCCTCATTTTCCTTTGATCTCCTGCACTGAATGCTAAAAAAAGATACAAATTTAATTAAAAAGTAGCTTTTGGCAGAGCCCAGAAAGTTAACAAGCTTCACCTGCACTTAGATACATTGTTTCTCACATTTAATTAAATAAGTAGCTTTTGGCAGGGAGGAAACCATTCACCTGCACTGAATGTAATAAGGGCTCCTTGTGGAACAGGGACCTTCAGAATCATCACCATAGGACAGAAACCAAACCAATAGTGTGTGATCACATAGAAGAGAAGCCACCTATCGACAGCGATTGTGGGAAAAACTACAGGGCGAAGAAAAAATGCAAAGTTTATCTTCAGATTCATAAAGAAGAGAAACCGTTTGTCTGCAAAGAGTCTGGCAAATGCTTCAGCGAGAAGAAAACCCTTGAAGTTCATTTTCGCAGCCACACAGGAGAGAAGCCATTTGTCTGTACTGAGTGTGGGAAGAGCTACAAGAGTCAGAGTAAACTCACTGTTCATTTTAGGATTCATACTGGAGAGAAACCATTTGCCTGCCGTCACTGTGGGAGGAGCTTCAAGGATGGAGATGTCCGCAAACATCACATTTTAACTCACACAGGGGAGAAACCATTTGTCTGTACTGAGTGTGGGAAAAGCTTTACCAAAAAATATGATCTCAAATCTCACGTTTATACTCACACAGGAGTGAACCCATTTAGTTGCACTCAGTGTGAAAAAAGCTACAAGAAAAAGAGGGAATTAGTTCTTCATCTTAAAATTCATGACGGGAAGACTTTCCCATGCACAGAATGCGACAAATCCTTTCCAGCAACGTGGCAGCTCAAAAGGCACCAAATGGTGCACACCGGGGAGAAACCATTCAAGTGTTCCGAGTGCGGGAAAGGCTTCCGGGAAAGAGGAAAATTGCAGTTGCATTATCTCATTCATATGGGGATTAAACCCTTCTCATGTTTGGAGTGTGGGAAGATGGAAGACTGAGTTGCAAAATCACTGCTTGGTACACACTGGGGAAAAACCATACGTCTGCACCGAGTGCGGGAAAAACTGTGCAAGTAACAGTGATCTAAGGAACCATCTCCGGATTCACACAGGGGAGAAACCATTTGCCTGCACCGAGTGTGGGAAAAGTTTCCGGGTCAAGGTGGAACTCGGCAACCACCGCCGGGCTCACATAGGGGAGATGCCATTTGCCTGCGCCGATTGCGGGAAACGTTTTCTGCATAACAGTGGCCTCTTGCGCCATCGGAGAGTTCACACCGGGGAGAAACCCTTTGTCTGCACTGAGTGCGGGAAAAGCTTCAAGGATCAGGGGGTCACTAAATCCTCATTTACAGACTCACACGATGAAAATAGTTTGCAAATGGTTTTTTTCTTTTGTTCAACAGATTGGCGCTAAAATATCTGCAAACTTTTACTAAATGAAAAAAATGGCTGAAATCTATAAACCGGGATTTGTATATTCTGACAAATGACCAGTTTTCCCATCTGGATAGTTGAAAGTGATGGTGGAGACTATGGAGCATATGAGGGACCTACATGGCCGCAGTCCCAACGCTACGTAGAGATGAAAGGCCACTCCCACATACAGGGGCATATTTATCAAAGAGTGAAACAAGAGCTTGTCCCAGCCCAACAATGTTCCACCATCCTCTATTCATTTGTATGGGAAATATTGGGGGCATATGTAGCAATGAATCTGAATTCACGCTTTAAAGGAGAAGGAAAGGTACAAACTCAGTCGCTTTATCAGAAAGGTCTGTGTAAATACAGCCATAAGCACTCACAGAAACACTGAGTCCTCTATCAAAAGAAACACAGGATTTCTTGTCTCCTTTTGTGTCACATGTTCTTCTGTGTCAGATTTCCTGCTCTCAGAAATATCCTTCAGGGCACGGCACGAATCTGCTCAGTTTGCTCCTCTCTCCCCCCCTCTTCTCTTCCTCCCCCTCCCATCTCTCCTCTCTCCCCCTCCCAACTCTGTGTAATCTGAGCTATCAGCAGCCAGAGCTGCAGCAGGAAGCTACTGAGACCAAGCTAAAATGGCAGCTGCTATCTTAAAGGAGACATATCCTATAAAAATGATGAATGTACCAGGGAATTATACTCCTCTAGATATAGAAGGAATGTGCTTAAAGTTGTGTTTTGGACTGATTTTTTTGAGAAATTCCACCAAAACCCCACTAGCCCCGCCCATCTGTTCCACTTCCTGCTGCCTCCTTTCCCAGGCTGTGCAGGGGGGCGGCGGCACTGTAGGATAGGAACCAATCAGCAGCTAGGCTGACCTGATAGGGAACTGAAGCCTCTCTGTGCTTGTGTGACTGCAGGGCTGTGATTGGCTCTCCCCCTCCTACTGTGCTTCTGGCAGGGACCGTTAGGACACGCCCACCCCTCATTTGTGATTGGCTCTCCCCCTCCTACTGTGCTTCTGGCAGGGACCGTTAGGACACGCCCACCCCTCATGTGAAACCCAGACAGGGACCTGAGAGGATCTATAGGGAGCTCCAATAAAGGGGCCATTGTTACAGATAGGGTTAATGTTTAGCCCAAAGGGAAACCAGCACCGGATATTATTCATAATTGCCTACAGGGTTAGGGGTTTTCCTTTATCCAATATGTCTCCTTTAAACAAACAGAGGGAGCTTCTAGGGCTGTTACTCAGGCAGGTAAAGCTTTCTGCAGAATTAATATAGGGCTCTAGCTTGTACTATTGTGGCTAATGTATTGGCAGTAAAATGCCAAAATGCCTTTCCTTCTCCTTTAAAAATGTCATAACAATGAATATAGAATGGAAGAATTTCTCTCGGGTCACTGTGCTGAGCTCTATGTCCCTGTCTGAGCGGCCCCATCCCCCCGTACAGTCGGACAGAGGCCCCAGTTGGGGACACACACATTTCTGGTTTATACACTTCCCGAGGCTCAAGGACCTCTCTACTTTCAGTGCCTGAATGCTATTGGTGCGTTAGGAAACAGACAGTAAAACCAGCAAAAAAAACAACCTTTCAAATGTCAAAAGCAGAGAAGGACATTATCCATCTCATTAGCATCTCATTAGCATCTCATTAGCATCTCATTAGCATAAGATAATTGTGCACAGAATATTACGAGTAAAATTTAATATAACAATAATATAGACTCGCAGCAGCTTCTCTTACCTCTATAGTTAGTACAGGTATGGGATCCGTTATCCCGAAACCCGATATCCAGAAAACTCAGAATTACGGAAAGCCCGTCTCCTATAGACTCCATTTTAATCAAATAATTCAGATTTTTAAAATTGATTTTGTAAAAATAAAACTGTGCTTTGTATTTGACCCCAACTAAGATATAAATAACCCTTACTGGATGTAATAAAATCCTATTGGGTTTAATTAACGTTTTATTGATTTCTTAGTAGACTTAAGGTATGAAGATCCAAATTATGGAAAGACCCCTTATCCGGAATACCCTTGGTCCCAAGCATTCTGGATAATGGCTCCTATACCTGTATGAGTTGTAGGCAATTAGTGCCACTGCCCATATACAATATACAATTTATACAGAATCAATTTTATCTGTCAACTTTAAAGGAGACATATCCTATAAAAATGATGAATGTACCAGGGAATTATACTCCTCTAGATATAGAAGGATTGGGCTTAAAGTTGTGTTTCTGACTGATTTATTGAGAAATTCCCCCAAACCCCACTAGCCACGCCCATCTGTCCCACTTCCTGCTGGCTGAATTCTCTGGATGAGCTGGGGAGCCGGCGGCCCTCCGTACCCTGCACTGTAGGATAGGAACCAATCAGCAGCTAGGCTGACCTGATAGGGAACTGAAGCCTGTCTGTGCTTGTGTGAGTGCAGGGCTGTGATTGGCTCTCCCCCTCCTACTGTGCTTCTGGCAGGGACCGTTAGGACACGCCCACCCCTCATGTGAAACCCAGACAGGGACCTGAGAGGATCTATAGGGAGCTCCAATAAAGGGGCCATTGTTACAGATAGGGTTAATGTTTAGCCCAAAGGGAAACCAGCACCGGATATTATTCATAATTGCCTACAAAATTAGCGTTTTTTCCCATTTATCCAATATGTCTCCTTTAATTCAATTGAAGGGATAGCTACATTTTTTAATGAAACTGACAATAAAATTCCCGAATAACAGTTCCATTTGCTTTTCATTTTTATTTCTTTTTTGTGCCGTTTGTTGGATTCGTCATCAAGTGACTTCCTCAGGGGAATAAAGATCTGCATTGAGCAAATCAAAGTGGATCTTTATGCCCCTGAGGAAGTCACTTGGTGACGAAATGCGTTGGGCCCAAGGCCGGAACTAGGGGTAGGCAGAAGAGGCAGCTGCCTAGGGCACAACGATTGAGGAGCCTCTCCTGCCTACCCCTAGTGCTACTTTGTCATTGCCTCCGCCACTTGTCATTAGCGGCGGAGGCAATGACCGATGTAATCGCCCCGCCCCCCTGCACCGGCTCCTGTGCTTTGGCGCGCATGCGCTGTTTGGGGGGGGGCGGGGAGGTGGGCGGAGTTGGCCGACCGGGTTGCCTAGGGTGCCCGGTCGGCTTGGCCCGCCCCTGGTTGGGCCTCATTGATTGATAGGCTTATTGTACTGCAACATTTGTAAGTGCCACTTTTATGTATTAAACAATTAACTTTTGATTTTACACTATGGGAGTGCACTACTCGTTTTTAGATATCGGTAGATTGATTCGATATGTCAGATTTCCCTGACTACTGAGCTATTTCATGTAGCCCACTTTAGAGAATGTGCTGCTACCTGCTGAGATCTTGTGGCGCTTACAGGGATCCTGAGCCCCACTTACTTTGGGGAACAGCTATTTCTTTATACTTTGGCGTGCCTCCACCCAGGATAGGGATAGAATGAACTATAACTCCCCTCCCGAGATCTTGATATAGTGCTCCTGTTTGGGGACCCCAGCACTCTGGTGCCTTGCCCCCTCCCTGGGGTAGGTTCTTACCGGGTAGTGTTGGTCCTCCAGGAGTAATACACACACACTGATGTAATGCTGAACAAAGTGTTGTGTTTATTGGCAGAGTGGTAGACAGCTTTGGCACACAGGATACAGAGAATGTCAGGATACCTTCTCTAGGCTTTTGAAGTCCCCCTCTCTTGGGATACCGGCCACACTCCAGCCAAATGACCCTCCCTTTGGGGTTCCCTCCGGTACTCACGCCGGGATACCCTCTCTAGGGCTACCCCCGGTACTCACGCCGAGCAGACACCCCCTGGAGACCTCACCCCGGAAATGTCACCCGGCTATCCCCCAGATTAGGCACACTCCTATTCCTAGTTCTTGTATCCCTGACTCCAGCTATCAGTGCTGGGAGATCTTAATCTCATCTGCCTCCTGGTGGGGCCAAGCTGCCCAGCTAAATAATCCTGTCTACCACTCCTAGAATGGTCTATAACACACATCTAGCTCACTAGACCCAGCCTGTCACTATCCTCTAGCCAGAGGGGTCCCAGGCAATAAGACCTCAAGTAACATGGCAGCACAGCCTTATATACTGTGTGCACCCTGTGGCCTAACTATTGAACTGCAGGGGAAGTTAACTCCCTGTTAACCCTTATAGTGCCAACCACCCAAGGTGTCCCACTACTAAAATATTTCCCTCCCTTGGGGTCTATCCTGGGGGCAACCAACCTAGGGGACCCAAATTTTGGGGAACCCTACATTCATATTGTACAAAAACACTAAAATTGGATTTATAGAATGAATAGATTAAATAAGAATTAATAGAAGGAGGAGGTTGGAGCTGGAGAAGCAGAAGAGAAATATGATACAGACTTTTGATAAATCCAGTCGTCTCCTAAAACCCAGACACCGAGCCCAGTGAGGGCTGATCCTGGTTATATAAGTGCTTTCTCTACTGAAACCCGATCATTCTTGTACTATGAATCCTGCCAATGGCTTGATGGGTGCCCCATGGCAGTAGCTACAAGGGCAATTAGTGGGCACATCTCCATACCCTCAATAACACAGACACTACACAGTAACGTAGAGCAAATATTCTGTATACAGCATTTGCTTGGGTAGAGATTTGCACCACAGTGTTGCACACAGTAACAAATGGCTGTATATATATATATACACTCCATAAATAGCACTCACGGCTTGTAGATCAATAAAAAACTTTTATTGGTATTCCATATCTACGCGTTTCGACCCGCTGGGGAGGGAGGCGTAGATATGGAATACAAATAAAAGTTTTTTATTGATCTACAAGCCGTGAGTGCTATTTATGGAGTGAATGTAAGATTTGATATGCACCCGGCTCCTGCTCTCTGCGTATGGTGAGTGCCGCTAAATTGACACTTCCCAAGACCGGTGTTTTAGAGAGATCCCTGAAAGCAAATGCTTCTCATTCTACTGCTAAATCCTGTATATAACTAAAGCCTGTTTGTATGGACCCCATAGTGTCTGCATAACGTTATTTTATTATTGTGAGCTGGTGGATATTGATGGAGACATTCACTAACGACAGATAAGTTCTGTATATAGGGAGACCTCAAGTTCCGCCCAATGTGCCCCCTATAAAGGCAATTGAGAAGGGAGTGTATGGAACAATACAGAGCTGGTACATACACTCACAGAAACACAGTGGGCAGATGTGGGAGGATGAGTAAAGGATCCCGTAGTCTGATTCGGCATCTTATCTGCCTATGTATGATGGGCCTACTCAACCAAGATGTGGCCTGAAATGGGCTGGATCTTGATCGGGCAGGTTCGGTTTTCCGTTGGATTGGGGACAGCATTGGATTGTTGATGTGGTCCTTTGTCCTACAGCGCCTATGCCCGCCAGTCTGATCCTTTGGCACTAGGGCCAAATGACTGAATTAGCCCGATATTGCTCACCTTAGGTGGGCATATTGGGTTTATCTTGCAGTGTATGGCCCCCTTAGGCTTACACTTACCCTCAGGGTCAGACTGGGGGGTGCAGAGCGCACAGGGGCTTCTGCCTCACCCCGCTAATGTCCCCTGTCGCCTTCACTCCCCCCCCCCCCCGCAGGGGTCCCCAGCACTCTCCGACCCCCCCCCCCGAGCGCTCCTAAATTAAACTTACCTGTGGCGCCTCGGGGGAGGGAGCTGCAAGAGAACCGGGGGGGGGGGGGGCGGATCTGGGCTCTGGGGGCCCACCGGTTCTTTCCAGGTATCCCGGCAGCCCATTCCGACCCTGATTACCCTGCAGTTTAGTAGTTGTCACCCAATGGTGTAACGCTAATACAGAACATTACTGGGTGGGTTAGTGCGTAATGTTGGCAGGATTTGTTTTTAGTGTGAACCTGAAATCTATGTGTATCTGTCTGTATGTTTGTATGTATGTTTTTGTTTCTGTGTATAAATAATATGACAAATTCTGCTCACTGCTCTCTCCCTTCCCTGCCTGAGACACATGGGGGCAGAACTGCAGCTACTAAATCTGATATAAATCCCCCCCCCCCAGCCCTGTCTGTGCGGCTCCCTCACCCTCCCTGCCTGTTACACCAACAATCCGTTTCCTTATTTACATCTCCCGCCCATAATACTGCAACCAGCCAATCCTCGCGTAGTTCCAACCATAACAACAACAACAACCAATCATCACTGCCCAGAGGGCGGGCTAATCAGCGGCAGCCAATAGAGCGCGGCATATACCGGTTCCTTTTTAACCAATCACAGAAGTTCAGGGAAATACAGTGTTTGTAAGGAGTTCTACTGAGAGAAACTTTACCGGAACTGTAAGAAGGGGCGCAGGTTTGTGTCTGGGGGGAGGGGCACGGGGGGGAGGGGCACGGGGGGGAGGGGGAGGGGCACGGGGGGGGGCACAGGGGGGGCACCTGGGGGGGGCACGGGGGGGGCACAGGGGGGGGGCACAGGGGTGTGTGTCTGGAACAGCTGAATGGGGGACTGCGGGCTGAGTGAGACCGGAGAGCAGAGAGTTGGATGAGACGTGACTGAGGGGGGAGGAAGCGCTGCGGCCGGAGGGTAAACAGCACTGAAATGTGAGATAAACCGATAGGGGGAGGGCAGCACTGAGCTGAGGTAAGGGGGGTAATGTGTGTGTGTATTATAGGGGTAATGTACCCCCTACTGTAACTGATAAGGATATTAGCAGTCACTGAGGGGTTCTGTGCCCCCCATATAAAGGCACAAGGCTGCAGGCTGAGTTATACAGGGAACTCTGAGTATCACTCATGTATTATAAGGGATAATGTACCCCCTACTGTAAATGATAAGGATATTAGCAGTCACTGAGGGGTTCTGTGCCCATATAAAGGCACAAGGCTGCAGGCTGAGTTATACAGGGAACTCTGAGTATCACTCATGTATTATAAGGGATAATGTACCCCCTACTGTAAATGATAAGGATATTAGCAGTCACTGAGGGGTTCTGTGCCCCCCATATAAAGGCACAAGGCTGCAGGCTGAGTTATACAGGGAACTCTGAGTATCACTCATGTATTATAAGGGATACTGTACCCCCTACTGTAAGTGATAAGGATATTAGCAGTCACTGAGGGGCTCTGTGCCCCCCATATAAAGGCACAAGGCTGCAGGCTGAGTTATACAGGGAACTCTGAGTATCACTCATGTATTATAAGGGATAATGTACCCCCTACTGTAAATGATAAGGATATTAGCAGTCACTGAGGGGTTCTGTGCCCCCCATATAAAGGCACAAGGCTGCAGGCTGAGTTATACAGGGAACTCTGAGTATCACTCATGTATTATAAGGGATAATGTACCCCCTACTGTAAATGATAAGGATATTAGCAGTCACTGAGGGGTTCTGTGCCCATATAAAGGCACAAGGCTGCAGGCTGAGTTATACAGGGAACTCTGAGTATCACTCATGTATTATAAGGGATAATGTACCCCCTACTGTAAATGATAAGGATATTAGCAGTCACTGAGGGGTTCTGTGCCCCCCATATAAAGGCACAAGGCTGCAGGCTGAGTTATACAGGGAACTCTGAGTATCACTCATGTATTATAAGGGATACTGTACCCCCTACTGTAAGTGATAAGGATATTAGCAGTCACTGAGGGGCTCTGTGCCCCCCATATAAAGGCACAAGGCTGCAGGCTGAGTTATACAGGGAACTCTGAGTATCACTCATGTATTATAAGGGATAATGTACCCCCTACTGTAAATGATAAGGATATTAGCAGTCACTGAGGGGTTCTGTGCCCCCCATATACAGGCACAAGGCTGCAGGCTGAGTTATACAGGGAACTCTGAGTATCACTCATGTATTATAAGTGATAATGTACCCCCTACTGTAAATGATAAGGATATTAGCAGTCACTGAGGGGCTCTGTGCCCCCCATATAAAGGCACAAGGCTGCAGGCTGAGTTATACAGGGAACTCTGAGTATCACTCATGTATTATAAGGGATAATGTACCCCCTACTGTAAATGATAAGGATATTAGCAGTCACTGAGAGGTTCTGTGCCCCCCATATACAGGCACAAGGCTGCAGGCTGAGTTATACAGGGAACTCTGAGTATCACTCATGTATTATAAGGGATAATGTACCCCCTACTGTAAATGATAAGGATATTAGCAGTCACTGAGGGGTTCTGTGCCCCCCATATAAAGGCACAAGGCTGCAGGCTGAGTTATACAGGGAACTCTGAGTATCACTCATGTATTATAAGGGATAATGTACCCCCTACTGTAAATGATAAGGATATTAGCAGTCACTGAGGGGTTCTGTGCCCCCCATATAAAGGCACAAGGCTGCAGGCTGAGTTATACAGGGAACTCTGAGTATCACTCATGTATTATAAGGGGTAATGTACCCCCTACTGTAAATGATAAGGATATTAGCAGTCACTGAGGGGTTCTGTGCCCCCCATATAAAGGCACAAGGCTGCAGGCTGAGTTATACAGGGAACTCTGAGTATCACTCATGTATTATAAGGGATAATGTACCCTCTACTGTAAATGATAAGGATATTAGCAGTCACTGAGGGGTTCTGTGCCCCCCATATAAAGGCACAAGGCTGCAGGCTGAGTTATACAGGGAACTCTGAGTATCACTCATGTATTATAAGGGATAATGTACCCCCTACTGTAAATGATAAGGATATTAGCAGTCACTGAGGGGTTCTGTGCCCATATACAGGCACAAGGCTGCAGGCTGAGTTATACAGGGAACTCTGAGTATCACTCATGTATTATAAGGGATAATGTACCCCCTACTGTAAATGATAAGGATATTAGCAGTCACTGAGGGGTTCTGTGCCCCCCATATAAAGGCACAAGGCTGCAGGCTGAGTTATACAGGGAACTCTGAGTATCACTCATGTATTATAAGGGATAATGTACCCCCTACTGTAAATGATAAGGATATTAGCAGTCACTGAGGGGCTCTGTGCCCCCCATATAAAGGCACAAGGCTGCAGGCTGAGTTATACAGGGAACTCTGAGTATCACTCATGTATTATAAGGGATAATGTACCCCCTACTGTAAATGATAAGGATATTAGCAGTCACTGAGGGGTTCTGTGCCCCCCATATAAAGGCACAAGGCTGCAGGCTGAGTTATACAGGGAACTCTGAGTATCACTCATGTATTATAAGGGATAATGTACCCCCTACTGTAAATGATAAGGATATTAGCAGTCACTGAGGGGTTCTGTGCCCCCCATATACAGGCACAAGGCTGCAGGCTGAGTTATACAGGGAACTCTGAGTATCACTCATGTATTATAAGGGATAATGTACCCCCTACTGTAAATGATAAGGATATTAGCAGTCACTGAGGGGTTCTGTGCCCCCCATATAAAGACACAAGGCTGCAGGCTGAGTTATACAGGGAACTCTGAGTATCACTCATGTATTATAAGGGATAATGTACCCCCTACTGTAAATGATAAGGATATTAGCAGTCACTGAGGGGTTCTGTGCCCATATAAAGGCACAAGGCTGCAGGCTGAGTTATACAGGGAACTCTGAGTATCACTCATGTATTATAAGGGATAATGTACCCTCTACTGTAAATGATAAGGATATTAGCAGTCACTGAGGGGTTCTGTGCCCCCCATATAAAGGCACAAGGCTGCAGGCTGAGTTATACAGGGAACTCTGAGTATCACTCATGTATTATAAGGGATAATGTACCCCCTACTGTAAATGATAAGGATATTAGCAGTCACTGAGGGGTTCTGTGCCCATATACAGGCACAAGGCTGCAGGCTGAGTTATACAGGGAACTCTGAGTATCACTCATGTATTATAAGGGATAATGTACCCCCTACTGTAAATGATAAGGATATTAGCAGTCACTGAGGGGTTCTGTGCCCCATATACAGGCACAAGGCTGCAGGCTGAGTTATACAGGGAACTCTGAGTATCACTCATGTATTATAAGGGATAATGTACCCCCTACTGTAAATGATAAGGATATTAGCAGTCACTGAGGGGTTCTGTGCCCCCATATAAAGGCACAAGGCTGCAGGCTGAGTTATACAGGGAACTCTGAGTATCACTCATGTATTATAAGGGATAATGTACCCCCTACTGTAAATGATAAGGATATTAGCAGTCACTGAGGGGCTCTGTGCCCCCCATATAAAGGCACAAGGCTGCAGGCTGAGTTATACAGGGAACTCTGAGTATCACTCATGTATTATAAGGGATAATGTACCCCCTACTGTAAATGATAAGGATATTAGCAGTCACTGAGGGGTTCTGTGCCCCCCATATAAAGGCACAAGGCTGCAGGCTGAGTTATACAGGGAACTCTGAGTATCACTCATGTATTATAAGGGATAATGTACCCCCTACTGTAAATGATAAGGATATTAGCAGTCACTGAGGGGCTCTGTGCCCCCCATATAAAGGCACAAGGCTGCAGGCTGAGTTATACAGGGAACTCTGAGTATCACTCATGTATTATAAGGGATAATGTACCCCCTACTGTAAATGATAAGGATATTAGCAGTCACTGAGGGGTTCTGTGCCCCCCATATAAAGGCACAAGGCTGCAGGCTGAGTTATACAGGGAACTCTGAGTATCACTCATGTATTATAAGGGATAATGTACCCCCTACTGTAAATGATAAGGATATTAGCAGTCACTGAGGGGCTCTGTGCCCCCATATAAAGGCACAAGGCTGCAGGCTGAGTTATACAGGGAACTCTGAGTATCACTCATGTATTATAAGGGATAATGTACCCCCTACTGTAAATGATAAGGATATTAGCAGTCACTGAGGGGTTCTGTGCCCCCCATATACAGGCACAAGGCTGCAGGCTGAGTTATACAGGGAACTCTGAGTATCACTCATGTATTATAAGGGATAATGTACCCCCTACTGTAAATGATAAGGATATTAGCAGTCACTGAGGGGTTCTGTGCCCCCCATATAAAGGCACAAGGCTGCAGGCTGAGTTATACAGGGAACTCTGAGTATCACTCATGTATTATAAGGGATAATGTACCCCCTACTGTAAATGATAAGGATATTAGCAGTCACTGAGGGGTTCTGTGCCCCATATAAAGGCACAAGGCTGCAGGCTGAGTTATACAGGGAACTCTGAGTATCACTCATGTATTATAAGGGATAATGTACCCCCTACTGTAAATGATAAGGATATTAGCAGTCACTGAGGGGTTCTGTGCCCCCCATATAAAGGCACAAGGCTGCAGGCTGAGTTATACAGGGAACTCTGAGTATCACTCATGTATTATAAGGGATAATGTACCCTCTACTGTAAATGATAAGGATATTAGCAGTCACTGAGGGGTTCTGTGCCCCCCATATAAAGGCACAAGGCTGCAGGCTGAGTTATACAGGGAACTCTGAGTATCACTCATGTATTATAAGGGATAATGTACCCCCTACTGTAAATGATAAGGATATTAGCAGTCACTGAGGGGTTCTGTGCCCCCCATATACAGGCACAAGGCTGCAGGCTGAGTTATACAGGGAACTCTGAGTATCACTCATGTATTATAAGGGATAATGTACCCCCTACTGTAAATGATAAGGATATTAGCAGTCACTGAGGGGTTCTGTGCCCCATATAAAGGCACAAGGCTGCAGGCTGAGTTATACAGGGAACTCTGAGTATCACTCATGTATTATAAGGGATAATGTACCCCCTACTGTAAATGATAAGGATATTAGCAGTCACTGAGGGGTTCTGTGCCCCCATATACAGGCACAAGGCTGCAGGCTGAGTTATACAGGGAACTCTGAGTATCACTCATGTATTATAAGTGATAATGTACCCCCTACTGTAAATGATAAGGATATTAGCAGTCACTGAGGGGCTCTGTGCCCCCCATATAAAGGCACAAGGCTGCAGGCTGAGTTATACAGGGAACTCTGAGTATCACTCATGTATTATAAGGGATAATGTACCCCCTACTGTAAATGATAAGGATATTAGCAGTCACTGAGGGGTTCTGTGCCCCCATATACAGGCACAAGGCTGCAGGCTGAGTTATACAGGGAACTCTGAGTATCACTCATGTATTATAAGGGATAATGTACCCCCTACTGTAAATGATAAGGATATTAGCAGTCACTGAGGGGTTCTGTGCCCATATAAAGGCACAAGGCTGCAGGCTGAGTTATACAGGGAACTCTGAGTATCACTCATGTATTATAAGGGATAATGTACCCCCTACTGTAAATGATAAGGATATTAGCAGTCACTGAGGGGTTCTGTGCCCCCCATATAAAGGCACAAGGCTGCAGGCTGAGTTATACAGGGAACTCTGAGTATCACTCATGTATTATAAGGGATAATGTACCCCCTACTGTAAATGAT
Organism: Xenopus tropicalis; assembly: GCF_000004195.4. NCBI lineage: Eukaryota > Metazoa > Chordata > Amphibia > Anura > Pipidae > Xenopus > Xenopus tropicalis. The sequence continues at coordinate 4,034,620 of NC_030682.2, forward strand.
AAGGATATTAGCAGTCACTGAGGGGTTCTGTGCCCCCCATATAAAGGCACAAGGCTGCAGGCTGAGTTATACAGGGAACTCTGAGTATCACTCATGTATTATAAGGGATAATGTACCCCCTACTGTAAATGATAAGGATATTAGCAGTCACTGAGGGGTTCTGTGCCCCCCATATACAGGCACAAGGCTGCAGGCTGAGTTATACAGGGAACTCTGAGTATCACTCATGTATTATAAGGGATAATGTACCCCCTACTGTAAATGATAAGGATATTAGCAGTCACTGAGGGGTTCTGTGCCCCCCATATAAAGGCACAAGGCTGCAGGCTGAGTTATACAGGGAACTCTGAGTATCACTCATGTATTATAAGGGATAATGTACCCCCTACTGTAAATGATAAGGATATTAGCAGTCACTGAGGGGTTCTGTGCCCCCCATATAAAGGCACAAGGCTGCAGGCTGAGTTATACAGGGAACTCTGAGTATCACTCATGTATTATAAGGGATAATGTACCCCCTACTGTAAATGATAAGGATATTAGCAGTCACTGAGGGGTTCTGTGCCCCCCATATAAAGGCACAAGGCTGCAGGCTGAGTTATACAGGGAACTCTGAGTATCACTCATGTATTATAAGGGATAATGTACCCCCTACTGTAAATGATAAGGATATTAGCAGTCACTGAGGGGTTCTGTGCCCCCCATATACAGGCACAAGGCTGCAGGCTGAGTTATACAGGGAACTCTGAGTATCACTCATGTATTATAAGGGATAATGTACCCCCTACTGTAAATGATAAGGATATTAGCAGTCACTGAGGGGTTCTGTGCCCCCCATATAAAGGCACAAGGCTGCAGGCTGAGTTATACAGGGAACTCTGAGTATCACTCATGTATTATAAGGGATAATGTACCCCCTACTGTAAATGATAAGGATATTAGCAGTCACTGAGGGGTTCTGTGCCCATATAAAGGCACAAGGCTGCAGGCTGAGTTATACAGGGAACTCTGAGTATCACTCATGTATTATAAGGGATAATGTACCCCCTACTGTAAATGATAAGGATATTAGCAGTCACTGAGGGGTTCTGTGCCCCCCATATAAAGGCACAAGGCTGCAGGCTGAGTTATACAGGGAACTCTGAGTATCACTCATGTATTATAAGGGATAATGTACCCCCTACTGTAAATGATAAGGATATTAGCAGTCACTGAGGGGTTCTGTGCCCCATATACAGGCACAAGGCTGCAGGCTGAGTTATACAGGGAACTCTGAGTATCACTCATGTATTATAAGGGATAATGTACCCCCTACTGTAAATGATAAGGATATTAGCAGTCACTGAGGGGTTCTGTGCCCCATATAAAGGCACAAGGCTGCAGGCTGAGTTATACAGGGAACTCTGAGTATCACTCATGTATTATAAGGGATAATGTACCCCCTACTGTAAATGATAAGGATATTAGCAGTCACTGAGGGGCTCTGTGCCCCCCATATAAAGGCACAAGGCTGCAGGCTGAGTTATACAGGGAACTCTGAGTATCACTCATGTATTATAAGGGATAATGTACCCCCTACTGTAAATGATAAGGATATTAGCAGTCACTGAGGGGTTCTGTGCCCCCATATAAGGCACAAGGCTGCAGGCTGAGTTATACAGGGAACTCTGAGTATCACTCATGTATTATAAGGGATAATGTACCCCCTACTGTAACTGATAAGGATATTAGCAGTCACTGAGGGGTTCTGTGCCCCCCATATAAAGGCACAAGGCTGCAGGCTGAGTTATACAGGGAACTCTGAGTATCACTCATGTATTATAAGGGATACTGTACCCCCTACTGTAAATGATAAGGATATTAGCAGTCACTGAGGGGTTCTGTGCCCCCCATATAAAGGCACAAGGCTGCAGGCTGAGTTATACAGGGAACTCTGAGTATCACTCATGTATTATAAGGGATAATGTACCCCCTACTGTAAATGATAAGGATACTAGCAGTCACTGAGGGGTTCTGTGCCCCCCATATAAAGGCACAAGGCTGCAGGCTGAGTTATACAGGGAACTCTGAGTATCACTCATGTATTATAAGGGATAATGTACCCCCTACTGTAACTGATAAGGATATTAGCAGTCACTGAGGGGCTCTGTGCCCCCCATATAAAGGCACAAGGCTGCAGGCTGAGTTATACAGGGAACTCTGAGTATCACTCATGTATTATAAGGGATAATGTACCCCCTACTGTAACTGATAAGGATATTAGCAGTCACTGAGGGGCTCTGTGCCCCCCATATAAAGGCACAAGGCTGCAGGCTGAGTTATACAGGGAACTCTGAGTATCACTCATGTATTATAAGGGATAATGTACCCCCTACTGTAAATGATAAGGATACTAGCAGTCACTGAGGGGTTCTGTGCCCCCCATATAAAGGCACAAGGCTGCAGGCTGAGTTATACAGGGAACTCTGAGTATCACTCATGTATTATAAGGGATAATGTACCCCCTACTGTAAATGATAAGGATACTAGCAGTCACTGAGGGGTTCTGTGCCCCCCATATAAAGGCACAAGGCTGCAGGCTGAGTTATACAGGGAACTCTGAGTATCACTCATGTATTATAAGGGATAATGTACCCCCTACTGTAAATGATAAGGATATTAGCAGTCACTGAGGGGTTCTGTGCCCCCCATATAAAGGCACAAGGCTGCAGGCTGAGTTATACAGGGAACTCTGAGTATCACTCATGTATTATAAGGGATAATGTACCCCCTACTGTAAATGATAAGGATATTAGCAGTCACTGAGGGGTTCTGTGCCCCCCATATAAAGGCACAAGGCTGCAGGCTGAGTTATACAGGGAACTCTGAGTATCACTCATGTATTATAAGGGATAATGTACCCCCTACTGTAAATGATAAGGATATTAGCAGTCACTGAGGGGTTCTGTGCCCCATATAAAGGCACAAGGCTGCAGGCTGAGTTATACAGGGAACTCTGAGTATCACTCATGTATTATAAGGGATAATGTACCCCCTACTGTAAATGATAAGGATATTAGCAGTCACTGAGGGGTTCTGTGCCCCCTATATACAGGCACAAGGCTGCAGGCTGAGTTATACAGGGAACTCTGAGTATCACTCATGTATTATAAGGGATAATGTACCCCCTACTGTAAATGATAAGGATATTAGCAGTCACTGAGGGGTTCTGTGCCCCCCATATAAAGGCACAAGGCTGCAGGCTGAGTTATACAGGGAACTCTGAGTATCACTCATGTATTATAAGGGATAATGTACCCCCTACTGTAAATGATAAGGATATTAGCAGTCACTGAGGGGTTCTGTGCCCCCCATATAAAGGCACAAGGCTGCAGGCTGAGTTATACAGGGAACTCTGAGTATCACTCATGTATTATAAGGGATAATGTACCCCCTACTGTAAATGATAAGGATATTAGCAGTCACTGAGGGGTTCTGTGCCCCCCATATAAAGGCACAAGGCTGCAGGCTGAGTTATACAGGGAACTCTGAGTATCACTCATGTATTATAAGGGATAATGTACCCCCTACTGTAAATGATAAGGATATTAGCAGTCACTGAGGGGCTCTGTGCCCCCCATATAAAGGCACAAGGCTGCAGGCTGAGTTATACAGGGAACTCTGAGTATCACTCATGTATTATAAGGGATAATGTACCCCCTACTGTAAATGATAAGGATATTAGCAGTCACTGAGGGGTTCTGTGCCCCCCATATAAAGGCACAAGGCTGCAGGCTGAGTTATACAGGGAACTCTGAGTATCACTCATGTATTATAAGGGATAATGTACCCCCTACTGTAAATGATAAGGATATTAGCAGTCACTGAGGGGTTCTGTGCCCCCCATATAAAGGCACAAGGCTGCAGGCTGAGTTATACAGGGAACTCTGAGTATCACTCATGTATTATAAGGGATAATGTACCCCCTACTGTAAATGATAAGGATATTAGCAGTCACTGAGGGGTTCTGTGCCCCCCATATAAAGGCACAAGGCTGCAGGCTGAGTTATACAGGGAACTCTGAGTATCACTCATGTATTATAAGGGATAATGTACCCCCTACTGTAAATGATAAGGATATTAGCAGTCACTGAGGGGTTCTGTGCCCCCCATATAAAGGCACAAGGCTGCAGGCTGAGTTATACAGGGAACTCTGAGTATCACTCATGTATTATAAGGGATAATGTACCCCCTACTGTAAATGATAAGGATACTAGCAGTCACTGAGGGGTTCTGTGCCCCCCATATAAAGGCACAAGGCTGCAGGCTGAGTTATACAGGGAACTCTGAGTATCACTCATGTATTATAAGGGATAATGTACCCCCTACTGTAAATGATAAGGATATTAGCAGTCACTGAGGGGTTCTGTGCCCATATAAAGGCACAAGGCTGCAGGCTGAGTTATACAGGGAACTCTGAGTATCACTCATGTATTATAAGGGATAATGTACCCCCTACTGTAAATGATAAGGATACTAGCAGTCACTGAGGGGTTCTGTGCCCCCCATATAAAGGCACAAGGCTGCAGGCTGAGTTATACAGGGAACTCTGAGTATCACTCATGTATTATAAGGGATAATGTACCCCCTACTGTAAATGATAAGGATATTAGCAGTCACTGAGGGGTTCTGTGCCCCCCATATACAGGCACAAGGCTGCAGGCTGAGTTATACAGGGAACTCTGAGTATCACTCATGTATTATAAGGGATAATGTACCCCCTACTGTAAATGATAAGGATATTAGCTGTCACTGAGGGGTTCTGTGCCCCCCATATAAAGGCACAAGGCTGCAGGCTGAGTTATACAGGGAACTCTGAGTATCACTCATGTATTATAAGGGATAATGTACCCCCTACTGTAAATGATAAGGATATTAGCTGTCACTGAGGGGTTCTGTGCCCCCCATATACAGGCACAAGGCTGCAGGCTGAGTTATACAGGGAACTCTGAGTATCACTCATGTATTATAAGGGATAATGTACCCCCTACTGTAACTGATAAGGATATTAGCAGTCACTGAGGGGCTCTGTGCCCCCCATATAAAGGCACAAGGCTGCAGGCTGAGTTATACAGGGAACTCTGAGTATCACTCATGTATTATAAGGGATAATGTACCCCCTACTGTAAATGATAAGGATATTAGCAGTCACTGAGGGGTTCTGTGCCCCCCATATAAAGGCACAAGGCTGCAGGCTGAGTTATACAGGGAACTCTGAGTATCACTCATGTATTATAAGGGATAATGTACCCCCTACTGTAAATGATAAGGATATTATCAGTCACTGAGGGGTTCTGTGCCCCCCATATAAAGGCACAAGGCTGCAGGCTGAGTTATACAGGGAACTCTGAGTATCACTCATGTATTATAAGGGATAATGTACCCCCTACTGTAAATGATAAGGATATTAGCAGTCACTGAGGGGTTCTGTGCCCCCCATATACAGGCACAAGGCTGCAGGCTGAGTTATACAGGGAACTCTGAGTATCACTCATGTATTATAAGGGATAATGTACCCCCTACTGTAAATGATAAGGATATTAGCAGTCACTGAGGGATTCTGTGCCCCCCATATACAGGCACAAGGCTGCAGGCTGAGTTATACAGGGAACTCTGAGTATCACTCATGTATTATAAGGGATAATGTACCCCTACTGTAAATGATAAGGATATTAGCAGTCACTGAGGGGTTCTGTGCCCCCCATATAAAGGCACAAGGCTGCAGGCTGAGTTATACAGGGAACTCTGAGTATCACTCATGTATTATAAGGGATAATGTACCCCCTACTGTAAATGATAAGGATATTAGCAGTCACTGAGGGGTTCTGTGCCCCCCATATACAGGCACAAGGCTGCAGGCTGAGTTATACAGGGAACTCTGAGTATCACTCATGTATTATAAGGGATAATGTACCCCCTACTGTAAATGATAAGGATATTATCAGTCACTGAGGGGTTCTGTGCCCCCCATATAAAGGCACAAGGCTGCAGGCTGAGTTATACAGGGAACTCTGAGTATCACTCATGTATTATAAGGGATAATGTACCCCCTACTGTAAATGATAAGGATATTAGCAGTCACTGAGGGGTTCTGTGCCCCCCATATACAGGCACAAGGCTGCAGGCTGAGTTATACAGGGAACTCTGAGTATCACTCATGTATTATAAGGGATAATGTACCCCCTACTGTAAATGATAAGGATATTAGCAGTCACTGAGGGATTCTGTGCCCCCCATATACAGGCACAAGGCTGCAGGCTGAGTTATACAGGGAACTCTGAGTATCACTCATGTATTATAAGGGATAATGTACCCCCTACTGTAAATGATAAGGATATTAGCAGTCACTGAGGGGTTCTGTGCCCCCCATATAAAGGCACAAGGCTGCAGGCTGAGTTATACAGGGAACTCTGAGTATCACTCATGTATTATAAGGGATAATGTACCCCCTACTGTAAATGATAAGGATATTAGCAGTCACTGAGGGGTTCTGTGCCCCCCATATACAGGCACAAGGCTGCAGGCTGAGTTATACAGGGAACTCTGAGTATCACTCATGTATTATAAGGGATAATGTACCCCCTACTGTAAATGATAAGGATATTAGCTGTCACTGAGGGGTTCTGTGCCCCCCATATACAGGCACAAGGCTGCAGGCTGAGTTATACAGGGAACTCTGAGTATCACTCATGTATTATAAGGGATAATGTACCCCCTACTGTAAATGATAAGGATATTAGCAGTCACTGAGGGGTTCTGTGCCCCCCATATAAAGGCACAAGGCTGCAGGCTGAGTTATACAGGGAACTCTGAGTATCACTCATGTATTATAAGGGATAATGTACCCCCTACTGTAAATGATAAGGATATTAGCAGTCACTGAGGGGTTCTGTGCCCCCCATATAAAGGCACAAGGCTGCAGGCTGAGTTATACAGGGAACTCTGAGTATCACTCATGTATTATAAGGGATAATGTACCCCCTACTGTAAATGATAAGGATATTAGCAGTCACTGAGGGGTTCTGTGCCCCCCATATAAAGGCACAAGGCTGCAGGCTGAGTTATACAGGGAACTCTGAGTATCACTCATGTATTATAAGGGATAATGTACCCCCTACTGTAAATGATAAGGATATTAGCAGTCACTGAGGGGTTCTGTGCCCCCCATATAAAGGCACAAGGCTGCAGGCTGAGTTATACAGGGAACTCTGAGTATCACTCATGTATTATAAGGGATAATGTACCCCCTACTGTAAATGATAAGGATATTAGCAGTCACTGAGGGGTTCTGTGCCCCCCATATAAAGGCACAAGGCTGCAGGCTGAGTTATACAGGGAACTCTGAGTATCACTCATGTATTATAAGGGATAATGTACCCCCTACTGTAAATGATAAGGATATTAGCAGTCACTGAGGGGTTCTGTGCCCCCCATATAAAGGCACAAGGCTGCAGGCTGAGTTATAATATTTGGAATTTGTTTTTTTTTCATAATTCAAACTCTCGATAACAGGGTCTCTCCCCCCTATAATCTAATAATAATATACATTTGTATCTGGGATTCAGTTCTGGTGTGCAATGTTTGTGTGTAAATGTTCTGTATTTGCGTCTCTTTACTGTATGAAGCGCTGCGGGGAAGGATAGTGACCATAATAATAATAATAATAATAATAATAACGTGTGTATCTTTGCTTTGTGTTTGACAGATTTCAGACTGTAAAGAAATCACAAGGGATAATCTCTGTATAATTCTCACCGGTTGCACCGAAAATTCTACTCCTTAGATGTTCCTCCATGTTCAAAATCTTCCTCTTTCCAGACAAGAGACTGTAATGGAGCTGCATATCAGTAAGTCTCCCATAGTTACACGGGATATTAAGGAACCAATCAGCAGCCAGGCTGACCTGATAGGGAACTGAAGCCTGTCTGTGCTTGTGTGAGTGCAGGGCTGTGATTGGCTCTCCCCCTCCTACTGTGCTTCTGGCAGGGACCGTTAGGACACGCCCACCCCTCATGTGAAACCCAGACAGGGACCTGAGAGGATCTATAGGGAGCTCCAATAAAGTGGCCATTGTTACAGATAGGGTTAATGTTTAGCCCAAAGGGAAACCAGCACCGGATATTATTCATAATTGCCTACAGGGTTAGGGGTTTTCCTATTTATCCAATACATCTCCTTCAAGTGACTGTTGTGTTTGTTTTCTTTTATAGAAAAGTGGCCCGGAATGGAGAAAAGACTGAGATCTGTGTTTGCCAAATATCGTTTGGTTCCATATGGATCGAAGACGAGCAGAATCAGAGGAGATGTCTCTACGGAGAGTACAAAGAGCCAAAAACAAACTCACCAATCCAACAAGTCCGTTTCCTGCAAGGAGTTTGGCAGAACATCCAATCAGGAACAAACAGGAGAGAAGGGCTTTACCTGTGGGCATTGTGGGAAAATCTACATGGACGAGCATCACCTCAGCGTTCATTTCCAGCTTCACTCAGCAGAGAAGCCTCTCGCCGGCACCGAGACTGCGGAAACCACTATGGGAAAGAGCAACGTCCGAGATCTTCCGGCTTTCCCCTGTCCCGAGTGCGAGAGGTCCTTCAGCTCAAAGCCGAGACTCGAAGAGCACCAGAGGACTCACACTGAGGTTAAACTGCACGAGTGCACGGAGTACGAGAGATCCTTCAGCTCAAAGCCCAGACTCGACGAGCACCAGAGGACTCACACTGAGGTTAAACTACACGAGTGCACGGAGTGCGAGAGATCCTTCAGCTCAAAGCCCAGACTCGACGAGCACCAGAGGACTCACACTGAGGTTAAACTACACGAGTGCATGGAGTGCGAGAGGTCCTTCAGCTCAAAGCCCAGACTCGACAAGCACCAGAGGACTCACACTGAGGTTAAACTGCACGAGTGCACGGAGTGCGAGAGATCCTTCAGCTCAAAGCCCAGACTCGACGAGCACCAGAGGACTCACACTGAGGTTAAACTACACGAGTGCACGGAGTGCGAGAGATCCTTCAGCTCAAAGCCCAGACTCGACGAGCACCAGAGGACTCACACTGAGGTTAAACTGCACGAGTGCACGGAGTGCGAGAGATCCTTCAGCTCAAAGCCCAGACTCGACGAGCACCAGAGGACTCACACTGAGGTTAAACTGCACGAGTGCACGGAGTGCGAGAGGTCCTTCAGCTCAAAGCCCAGACTCGACAAGCACCAGAGGACTCACACTGAGGTTAAACTGCACGAGTGCACGGAGTGCGAGAGATCCTTCAGCTCAAAGCCCAGACTCGACGAGCACCAGAGGACTCACACTGAGGTTAAACTACACGAGTGCACGGAGTGCGAGAGATCCTTCAGCTCAAAGCCCAGACTCGACGAGCACCAGAGGACTCACACTGAGGTTAAACTGCACGAGTGCACGGAGTGCGAGAGATCCTTCAGCTCAAAGCCCAGACTCGACGAGCACCAGAGGACTCACACTGAGGTTAAACTGCACGAGTGCACGGAGTGCGAGAGGTCCTTCAGCTCAAAGCCCAGACTCGACAAGCACCAGAGGACTCACACTGAGGTTAAACTGCACGAGTGCACGGAGTGCGAGAGATCCTTCAGCTCAAAGCCCAGACTCGACGAGCACCAGAGGACTCACACTGAGGTTAAACTACACGAGTGCACGGAGTGCGAGAGATCCTTCAGCTCAAAGCCCAGACTCGACGAGCACCAGAGGACTCACACTGAGGTTAAACTGCACGAGTGCACGGAGTGCGAGAGATCCTTCAGCTCAAAGCCCAGACTCGACGAGCACCAGAGGACTCACACTGAGGTTAAACTGCACGAGTGCACGGAGTGTGGGAAATCTTTCCAACGGAAACAGCACCTGAAAGCTCATTATTTAATGCACACGGGGGTGAAGGCTTTCTCGTGTGACGAGTGCGGGAAACGGTTTAAACAGAGGAACGGTCTCAGCACTCACCGGCTGAGTCACAGCGGGGAGAAACCGTTTGTCTGCAGCGAGTGCGGGAAAAGCTTCCGCGCGAAAACCGATCTCAATTATCATCTCAATATTCACACTGGCAGAACCTTCCCCTGCACCGAGTGTGAGGAATCCTTCCCGTCCCAGAAGCACCTCAAGCGCCACCAAATGATCCACACTGGGGAGAAACCCTACGACTGCACCGAGTGCGGAAAATCCTTCCGCCACAAAAGCAATTTGGATCAACACAACCTCATTCACGCCGGTATCAAACCTTTCAGCTGTTCCGAATGTGGGAAACGGTTCCGATGGAAACAAATCCTTCAGGATCACCAGCTGATCCACACGGGGGAGAAACCCTACGGCTGCAGCGAGTGTGGGAAAAGCTACGGGAACAAGGGCGACCTCAAAGCCCATCTGCAGAGACACATAGGGGGGAGGCCACTCGCCTGAGTGGGGGGAGGAGGAATGAGAGAGAGTCTATACTCACAGGGAACCGTCTCTGTACTGAGACCAACTGGAACTCATGGGAACATCCCTAGTCTGTACTCTGACTGGGAAAGGTACTGGGATACATGCGATCAGCAAATCAGGATTATGATCAATTATTCACTGTATTAATGGACTTGAGTGGATTCATTTGCTCTGGGCGAGGAATCCTGTATATAAATAAAGCCTGTTTGTATGGAACCAATGGCGTCTGTGTAATGTTATTATTATAGAGAGCTGGGGGGGGGGATAGACTGTAAGCTCTTGGTATTTGGGTTTGTTACCCGTATAGTGAGGCCGGGGATACTCTCCTTTGTGTTGGAATAGCAGCCGGACCGGCCTTGTTTGGATGTAGGGAGGATGATTTGTAAATGAATATTAAGGGTATAACGCATGTATAACTCATTAGCACTTCTTTTTAATTAATCACTATTTATCGTTACACTGTCCCATGGTATAGAGACCTCCCTCAATAGAAACTCTATAGTGTAAGGCAAGGAAGTGATAGAAGGATAGAGAATATATTACACTGGGTTTTATTTATAGAAATAAAGGTTTTTGTTTTAATTCAGCAGGGGGGGGGGGGGGGCATCTAGTTCCACCTCCAGCCCATGTGTTACCCAGTGTTTCTCTTCTCTTTACTTTAAAGGAGACATATTGGATAAATGGGAAAACCCCTAACCCTGTAGGCAATTATGAATAATATCCGGTGCTGGTTTCCCTTTGGGCTAAACATTAACCCTATCTGTAACAATGGCCCCTTTATTGGAGCTCCCTATAGATCCTCTCAGGTCCCTGTCTGGGTTTCACATGAGGGGTGGGCGGGACTAGTGGGGCTTTTGGATACATTTTTGATAAATCATCCACAAACACTACTTTTTAAAGAAGACATATTCTATAAAAGTTATGAATGTACCAGGGAATTATATTCCTCTAGATATAGAAGGATTGTGCTTAAAAATGTTGCATTTCTGACTGATTTATTGAGAAATTCCACAAAAACCCCACTAGCCCCGCCCATCTGTGCCACTTCCTGCTGCCTCCTTTCCCAGGCTGTGCAGGGGGGCGGCGGCACTGTAGGATAGGAACCAATCAGCAGCTAGGCTGACCTGATAGGGAACTGAAGCCTGTCTGTGCTTGTGTGAGTGCAGGGCTGTGATTGGCTCTCCCCCTCCTACTGTGCTTCTGGCAGGGACCGTTAGGACACGCCCACCCCTCATGTGAAACCCAGACAGGGACCTGAGAGGATCTATAGGGAGCTCCAATAAAGGGGCCATTGTTACAGATAGGGTTAATGTTTAGCCCAAAGGGAAACCAGCACCGGATATTATTCATAAGTTTTCCTTTATCCAATATGTCTCCTTTAATAAAAACTGAATCCCCCCCCCCCCCCCCCCCCCCCATACCCTAAGCCAGGCACCTGGTATAAATTCTACTCCTGTAAGTGCACAAATAGAGTATAGACTCATTCAGCCAATCATGAGACAGCCACTCAGAGGGAAGGGGGTAAATCCTGTAAGAAGTGGGCAATACTGGGGCTGCTAATCTGAGGAATTCCTATAAAGAAACACAGAGCTGGGCCAAAAGCAGCTTCCTCTGGCTCCCTGGTGCCCCACATAATACATCTTTTAGATTGTGAGCTCTTTTGGACTCTTTACCTCTTGTATCAGTTATGGGATATTCGTGTATATAATTTTGTATGTTCAGTGCAAACAGCCATTTACTGAATAGCGCTGTGAAATACTGTGGCGCTTTATAAATACCCGAGAGGCGCAACTTGTTCCCAATCCAGCATTTATTTAGCTGGGAGAATCTGGCACTGAGCTGGCCGGGAATTGCACCTCTCAATTACTAGCAATGATTTATACAGCGCCAACAAGGAGGCAAATGGGAATGTAAATTTTCTCCGGCATAGGAAGGGGACATGGGGGGGGCGGGGATGGATTTATCGCTGGGATATCGCACTTATTGAAGGGATATCCGAGCGGCCGGGGAGTTGCGCAGCCGCAGAAGCACTTTCCTCATGTTACAGTAACAGAACTGCCAAATAAACAGATTCCTAGGGTAGAGAATAGCGTATTGCCCCTCTGTTCACCCCGTAACAAAACATACCCCCCCCCAAGTACAGAGATCCTTATTGAGCCGGATCCAGAGCTACTGAGGCCCCGCTGACTCCCCCATAGTGCGCAGGGGTGTGAGCCCGACACACAGGGACTAACGGGTTCACTTAGCGCCACAATGGGAATCACCACAGGGGGCAGCACTGAGCCCAACAGGCCTGTTTATTCAGCTTGTGCGACTATAACAGGATGAGCCCCCAGTTCCTATATCGCAGCCCTGAGAGCCCCAGGGAGAGTTCCTATTGGCGGGTTTACTCGGCCGGGAATTCAATTGCTTTTCGCAAACTAAGCATTAGCGTCCCATTGGCTTAAACTCATTTAAACTAATTATCCACCGCCCAAACGCCCTACACTATAAACGGATTTAAATTAAAAAAAAAAAAAAAAGTATGGGGGGGGGGGGAAAGAGTGTTTCAAAGATAAAATCACTGACAGAAAATCTGACACAAAGTGATACTTTCCAGCCGCATTAGGATGAGGCCTCCCTGGGGGCAAAGCGCTGAGTCTGTAGTTACTCGCTGTGTCCAGATGGAATTGTCATATAACAACCAAATCGCTACACAGGAGCGTCTGTCTGCGACACTGTATCAAGTCATTAACTGGTGGGGGCAGAAGTGTAGAAACAATAGTGTAACTGCGCTGAACTCAACCCTGTTCTTTTAGCCTAGAAGGCTCTGACTGCGGAGTCCAAAATAGGAAGCAGAAGAGTTTACAGATCTTATAGGGAGGGGGTGAGTGGCTCTGAGAAGAGCCTTTGTGTTGCTGGGAGTAGGGCAGGAGATGGGGCAGCAGTTACTTGGCGCTGGTGTACTTGGTGACAGCCTTGGTGCCCTCGGACACGGCGTGCTTGGCCAGCTCCCCAGGCAGCAGCAGGCGGACCGCGGTCTGGATCTCCCGGGAGGTGATGGTGGAGCGCTTGTTGTAATGAGCCAGGCGGGAGGCTTCCCCTGCGATGCGCTCAAACACATCGTTGACAAAGGAGTTCATGATGCTCATGGCCTTGGAGGAGATGCCGGTATCGGGGTGCACCTGCTTCAGCACCTTGTACACGTAAATGGCGTAACTCTCCTTCCTTGTCTTCCTGCGCTTCTTCCCATCTTTCTTCTGGGTCTTGGTCACCGCTTTCTTGGAGCCTTTCTTCGGGGCTGGAGCAGACTTGGCTGGTTCAGGCATGATCAACTATCCTAACGCTTTCTGATATACGAGAAAACTGTTCCCTCCTTCTCCCGGGCTGCTGCTTTTATAGCCCTCCCATGCAAATAAGGGAACTCGGAACCTGCGTCTGTAACTGGTCGGTTTGTGTCACATGGCATAAACCCTCCCATCTACAGCTACGGATTGGTGTTCCAGATTTGCTGCAATTAAACTTACTCGGAAAAAAAGGGGGGGAATGCTCTTAGAGCAATTGATTGGTGCTTCCTAAAACCCCATTGTGATTGGCTGAATCAGAATTCACCCAATTAGAGAAGAGAGGTGTGTCCTGCGCTGCCTACTAAAGCCTGTACTGGGACTAAGGTAGTTACATTCTTCTATTTCTTTGTAGCTGAGTTGTATTGGGGATCATGTCCGGCAGAGGGAAACAAGGCGGCAAGGTTCGGGCTAAGGCCAAGACCCGCTCATCCCGGGCTGGGCTGCAGTTCCCAGTTGGCCGTGTTCACCGCTTGCTGAGGAAAGGCAATTATGCCGAGCGGGTGGGAGCCGGAGCTCCGGTCTATCTGGCCGCAGTACTCGAGTACCTGACCGCTGAGATCCTGGAGTTGGCCGGGAACGCTGCCCGGGATAACAAGAAGACCCGCATCATCCCCAGGCACCTGCAGCTCGCTGTGCGCAACGATGAGGAGCTGAACAAACTGCTCGGAGGGGTGACTATCGCTCAGGGCGGGGTCCTGCCCAACATCCAGTCCGTGCTGCTGCCCAAGAAAGCCGAGAGCTCCAAGCCGGCCAAGGGCAAGTAACGCTCCGAACGATGAACTCTAAGCATCAAATAACCCAAAGGCTCTTCTCAGAGCCACTCACATTATCTAAACACGGCTGTGTGACACATACGGGTAAATCTGACTGCTGATCCGCTCATAAACCCAAAGGCTCCTCTCAGAGCCGCCCATATAGTCACTGAATTGTAAAAACGCTGTCTATGCTAAACGTTCTCTATAGCTTTCAATTTAATATACATTTATTGCCAAGAAATGGACAAACTCCGTTGTAATTTGCTTATTTAGCCCATAGACTCTTCCCCCAAACACAGACATACGCTCCCATAGGTTGGTCAGTGTCCGGCCCAGTCGCAGTATCGCAGGGGGAAGCTAATATTTAGCGATCTGAGAACTAATCTGTTAGTTACACGGGGGGGGGGCTGATACAGTCGCACTGCCAATAACAGGGAGGGACACAATGTTGCTATTCGGGCTGCAATTGATTTCTGCGTCGGTGAAATAATGTATCGGGGTAACAGGGGATCTGAGGGCCCCCCACTTCTCCTTATTCTCTGATCCCAGCGGAGCTTCCCAGTGCGGAGTCGGATGTAACAGGGAACTGATTGAGGGAATTTCTGGATTCGGGGCTCAGAGATTACATACAGGGAATATGAATGTGATTCCCAGAGATTAGTGGGAACATTCAGCAAATACGTTTTGTGGTTTTGATTTTGCTGTCCAGTTACTGTATATAGTCAGTTATAATGTATCACTTGGACTTTAATTCATATAAAAGAATTATATAAATAAGTGACGTCTCAATCCAGTAAAGACCTTTCCTATTTCCCCTTATACTGTGTGTGCGCCCAACGGACGCTTACTTGGCGGGCGATTTGAAACCATCAGCTGATCTCACTGAGCCAATCAGTAGAAGTAACCTATGGGCGGGACTTAGTTAATCGACTTGTTTGAGAGGACAATGTATTATTATGCACTAAACTCCGCCCACCAGCTCAGTTCCCTCTCAGGTCCTCCCCATCTGTATAAAGGAGGCTGCAGGAAGCGCTTGCTGTACATAATTCACTCAGTCAGTTTGAGGATGTCCGGACGCGGCAAAGGCGGGAAGGGTTTGGGGAAAGGAGGCGCCAAGCGGCACAGGAAGGTGCTGCGGGATAACATCCAGGGCATCACCAAGCCCGCCATCCGCCGCCTGGCACGGAGAGGGGGAGTCAAGCGCATCTCTGGCCTCATCTATGAGGAGACTCGGGGGGTCCTCAAGGTTTTCCTGGAGAATGTCATCCGGGACGCCGTCACCTACACCGAGCACGCCAAGAGGAAGACCGTTACCGCCATGGATGTGGTGTACGCTCTCAAGCGCCAGGGCCGCACTCTCTACGGCTTCGGGGGCTGAATCTGCTCAGAAACCGATATAAACCCAAAGGCTCTTCTCAGAGCCGCCACTCACTCGGTTATTTAGAGCTGTTACTATTTGCCTAAATGTCTGGGTTTTACTGACCCTGCGCCGGGGCAAAGCTGAGAAACCGACTGTTTGACACCAGCCTTTTGTATAAAGGGGACGGTTTTTATGAGAAGAAAACCTACTGGGGTGAGCGGCAGGGTAATTCCGTCCCACACTGGGGCAACACCTAATAGTCTGTTCCCATAAGCGATTGTTTAGCTCCCCCCCCCATTCATATTGGGCCAATGAGAATTTGTTCCTATACATTAAAATTTCTAAATTACTTGGTGGAACCGGTTGAACACTTTGCTGAAGGCGCAGGAACAGGAGATAAAACCCAGTACCGATATGTGCAGTCACCGTGGGGGTCGGACCCGTTACTGTTCCGCTTGGGATCCCACCTCCCCCGGTGTTTTTCAATTAGAAGCCGTTTTTGCAGGAGACTGTAAGACTCCTCACGGACCCTTCTGTTGGGTCTAGAATCTTCCCGCCCTGAAGTCGGCCTCATATCAGCTATAAAGATTTCTGTACTACAGCAGGAATAAGCCCGCCCTGTGTGCCAGTTCTCTTGGGTCGGTATAGGGGGCGCTGTTCACCCCTCCGGGCCCCATATCGCAACCCTGAGAGCCCCAGTGAGGGTTATTGGCGGGTTAAATGGGCCGGGGATTCATTTGCTTTCCGAATAGTAGGTACATTCGCCCCCACTGTAAAACTTTGACTTGGATCCATATAAAAGAATATTTTTTAGATAATGGCACTGGCAGAAAATCCGACAAAATTATACTTTATGTTCCACAGCCCATGTGCTCATTCCCAGCCGCATTTATTATGTGGCCTCCCTGGGGGGAACCCAATGCATTGCGGCTGGGAAAGAGTCTGTAGTTACTCGCTGTGTCCGGATGGGATTATGTAATAACTAAATCGCTACACAGGAGCGTCTGCCTGCGACACTGTATCAAGTCATTAACTGGTGGGGGCAGAAATGAAGTGTAAATAGAATACAGTAACTGCGCTGTTCCTTCAGCCCTGAGAGTTGTACTCGCCGCGGAGACTCAAATGAGAAGCAAAAGAGATTACAGATCTTATAGGGAGGGGGTGGGTGGCTCTGAGAAGAGCCTTAGTGTTGCCGGGAGTAGGGCAAGAGATGGGGCAGCAGTTACTTGGCGCTGGTGTACTTGGTGACAGCCTTGGTGCCCTCGGACACGGCGTGCTTGGCCAGCTCCCCAGGCAGCAGCAGGCGGACCGCGGTCTGGATCTCCCGGGAGGTGATGGTGGAGCGCTTGTTGTAATGAGCCAGGCGGGAGGCTTCCCCTGCGATGCGCTCAAACACATCGTTGACAAAGGAGTTCATGATGCTCATGGCCTTGGAGGAGATGCCGGTATCGGGGTGCACCTGCTTCAGCACCTTGTACACGTAAATGGCGTAACTCTCCTTCCTTGTCTTCCTGCGCTTCTTCCCATCTTTCTTCTGGGTCTTGGTCACCGCTTTCTTGGAGCCTTTCTTCGCGGCTGGAGCGGACTTGGCAGGTTCAGGCATGGTCAATTAACCTTACGCTTTCCGATAAAACTGGAATACTATTCCCTCCTCTTTCCCGCCGCTGCTTTTATAGCCCTCCCATGCAAATGAGGCAGCTTAATATCACAAACTATTACTGGTTAGTTTTATCACATGGTATAAAGACCGCCCATCTACAGCGACGGATTGCTGAAAGTGTCTGTGTGTTATTGGCTGCAATCAATCCCACCCAGTAGAAAACTGATTGAAAGTATTTAGGGCAATTGATTGGTGCGTCCGAAACCTACACTGTGATTGGCTGCATTGCAACTTACCCAATTGGAGAAGAGAGGTGTGTCCAGAGCTGCCTACTAAAACCAGAACCTGCGCGGAAAAGTTATATTCTGCAATTTATTTGTTTTCGAGCGTTTGGATTTACTCCTGAGAACATGTCCGGAAGAGGCAAACAAGGCGGCAAGGTTCGGGCTAAGGCCAAGACCCGCTCATCCCGGGCTGGGCTGCAGTTCCCAGTTGGCCGTGTTCACCGGTTGTTGAGGAAAGGCAATTATGCCGAGCGGGTGGGAGCCGGAGCTCCGGTCTATCTGGCCGCAGTACTCGAGTACCTGACCGCTGAGATCCTGGAGTTGGCCGGGAACGCTGCCCGGGATAACAAGAAGACCCGCATCATCCCCAGGCACCTGCAGCTCGCTGTGCGCAACGATGAGGAGCTGAACAAACTGCTCGGAGGGGTGACTATCGCTCAGGGCGGGGTCCTGCCCAACATCCAGTCCGTGCTGCTGCCCAAGAAAGCCGAGAGCTCCAAGCCGGCCAAGGGCAAGTAACGCTCTGAGTGACGAGTAGAACTACAGAAACCCAAAGGCTCTTCTCAGAGCCGCCCCCATATAGTCACTAAGAGTTCTAACAACTTGGTCTGTTCTAAACTTTCTATAGAGACTTCAGTTTCATGTATTCACTGCAAGAAATTGGCAATAAGCTCCGTTGTAATTTGCTTATTTAGCCCATAGGCTCGCCCCCCACACACAGACATACACTCCCCATAGGTTGGTCAGTGTCCGGCCCAGTCGCAGTATCGCAGGGGGAAACTAATATTTAGCGATCTGAGAACTAATCTGTTCGTAACACCGGTCCCTCTTAACAGTCTTTCCCCTGTGGGTGACTATCCCGGGGGGGGGGGGTAACAGGGGGTGACTATCCCGGGGGGACTGATACAGTCGTACTGCCGGTAACAGGGGGTGACTATCCCGGGGGGACTGATACAGTCGTACTGCCGGTCACAGGGGGTGACTATCCCGGGGGGACTGATACAGTCGCACTGCCGGTAACAGGGGGTGACTATCCCGGGGGGACTGATACAGTCGTACTGCCGGTAACAGGGGGGTGACTATCCCGGGGGGACTGATACAGTCGCACTGCAGGTAACAGGGAGGGACACAATGTTGCTATTCGGGCTGCAATTGATTTCTGAGTTGGTGAAATAATGTATCGGGGTAACAGGGGATCTGAGTGCCCCCCAACTTCTCCTTATTCACTGATCCCAGGGGAGTCGGATGTAACAGGGAACTGATTTTGAGGGAATTTCTGAGTTTGTGACTTTTTAGTAAGAGATTACATACAGGGAATATGAATGTGATTCCCAGAGATTAGTGGGAACATTCAGCAAATACGTTTTGAGGTTTTGATTTTGCTGTCCAGTTACTGTATATAGTCAGTTATAATGTATCACTTGGACTTTAATTCATATAAAAGAATTATATAAATAAGTGACGTCTCAATCCAGTAAAGACTTTTCCTATTTCCCCTTATACTGTGTGTGCGCCCAACGGACGCTTACTTGGCGGGCGATTTGAAACCATCAGCTGATCTCACTGAGCCAATCAGTAGAAGTAACCTATGGGCGGGACTTAGTTAATCGACTTGTTTACAAGGCCAATGTATTATTATGCGCTAAACTCCGCCCACCAGCTCAGTTCCCTCTCAGGTCCTCCCCAGACATATAAAGGAGGCTGTAGGAAGCGCTTGCTACACATAATTCACTCAGTCAGTTTGAGATGTCCGGACGCGGCAAAGGCGGGAAGGGTTTGGGGAAAGGAGGCGCCAAGCGGCACAGGAAGGTGCTGCGGGATAACATCCAGGGCATCACCAAGCCCGCCATCCGCCGCCTGGCACGGAGAGGGGGAGTCAAGCGCATCTCTGGCCTCATCTATGAGGAGACTCGGGGGGTCCTCAAGGTTTTCCTGGAGAATGTCATCCGGGACGCCGTCACCTACACCGAGCACGCCAAGAGGAAGACCGTTACCGCCATGGATGTGGTGTACGCTCTCAAGCGCCAGGGCCGCACTCTCTACGGCTTCGGGGGCTGAATCTGCTCATAAACCGATATAAACCCAAAGGCTCTTCTCAGAGCCGCCACATAGTCACTGAGAGTTGGAACAACTCGGTCTCTTCTAAATGTTCTGCCTTTCGGTTTCCCGTATCCCCCGCCATTGGCTTATTCAGCCCATAGGCTCCTCCCCTCACATACGGTCCCACAGTCCGTGTCCTGCCCCGTCCGACTGATAAACGGTATCTCAGGGGGCGAATACTTAGCGATCTGAGAATGAATCTGTTGGTAACACCGGTCTCTCTCAACAGTCTTCCCCCTGTGTCCCCTTCCTCCTCTCCCCCCATGGAGTTGGGACAAGAATGAACTCTCCCTATAGTTGTCCCTGGGCAAATAGGGGGGTATTTGGGCTGGAGATCCCTATGTGGGTTATGATGGATGGGGGGTGGGGGTGACTATATTCAGCAGTTTTCTAGTTAATTCCAGCAATCTGGTTGCTAGGGTGCAAATTACCCTAGCAACCATGCATTGAATGAGACACAGGAATATGAATAGAATGAACTCAACCTATAGTTGGCCCTGGCCGAACAGGTGGGTGTTTGGGCTGCAGATCCCTATGTGGGTTATTGGGGGGCAGATTTCCGGGCACAATGGTGCCGGGAGCCACAGACCGGGTGTCAGTCCCCATCACTCCCTACCGGCTCCTCATGTTCAGCTGATTTGATTGGGGATTTGGTGGCTCTGAAAAGAGCCTTTGTGCTGCTGGGAGGCTGTGCGGGTTGGATCTAAGCCCTCTCGCCTCGGATCCTGCGGGCCAGCTGGATGTCCTTGGGCATGATGGTGACCCTCTTGGCGTGGATGGCGCACAGGTTGGTGTCCTCAAAGAGACCGACCAGATAAGCCTCGCTGGCCTCCTGCAGAGCCATGACGGCTGAGCTCTGGAAGCGCAGGTCGGTCTTGAAGTCCTGAGCGATCTCCCGGACCAGGCGCTGGAAAGGCAGTTTGCGGATGAGCAGCTCGGTGGATTTCTGGTAGCGGCGGATCTCCCGGAGAGCGACTGTGCCGGGCCGGTAACGGTGAGGTTTCTTGACTCCGCCGGTGGCCGGGGCGCTCTTCCTGGCTGCCTTGGTGGCGAGCTGCTTGCGGGGAGCTTTCCCTCCGGTGGATTTGCGGGCGGTCTGCTTGGTACGGGCCATCGTATACAATTCCGAACTTCAACTCTTTCACTAATAAAGAATGAACAAGAGAACCCCTTATACAGGCGCTACTACCTTATAGGAGACATATCCTATAAACATGATGAATGTACCAGGGAATTATACTCCTCTAGATATAGAAGGATTGTGCTTAAAAAGTTGTGTTTCTGACTGATTTATTGAGAAATTCCCCCCAAACCCCACTAGCCCCGCCCATCTGTTCCACTTCCTGCTGGCTGAATTCTCTGGATGAGCTGGGGAGCCGGCGGCCCTCCATACCCTGCACTGTAGGATAGGAACCAATCAGCAGCTAGGCTGACCTGATAGGGAACTGAAGCCTGTCTGTGCTTGTGTGAGTGCAGGGCTGTGATTGGCTCTCCCCCTCCTACTGTGCTTCTGGCAGGGACCGTTAGGACACGCCCACCCCTCATGTGAAACCCAGACAGGGACCTGAGAGGATCTATAGGGAGCTCCAATAAAGGGGCCATTGTTACAGATAGGGTTAATGTTTAGCCCAAAGGGAAACCAGCACCGGATATTATTCATAATTGCCTACAAAATTAGCCATTTTTCCCATTTATCCAATATGTCTCCTTTAAGATTGGCAAATCCGCTTCATTCTAAGAAATCCCGCCTCAACACTACAGCGCTATTGGTCAGTTTGAATATAATTTCTCCTTTGTTTGGGTCGGAGAAGCCTGTTGGTTATTTCAGACATCCCGCCAAAAGGTTTTTGAGTCTGTTCCTGTACAGTGTAACCTGCTAAGGGGACGGAGCTTATAAAGCTGGAATGTTGGACTTTATGTAGTGTTGCAATTTAATGCTTTCACTACAATCCCGGGTAGCGATGCCGCTAATAACCCGAGAGATCAGTAAGGGAACCCCGTGTAACAAACTGTCAGTTTCCCGCACTGGAACAGCCGCTCCCCGTTTTATTTCCCCGGGTTCCACCTGAACCCGCTCAGCCGGGAGACAAGGGCTAAAACCAAAACCCGTGGAAATGGATATTTGCTAAATGACGTTGTAAAACCGCACATCACCACTAGGTGTCACTAATTGTACACTCAGCGCTAGGCAGATACGGTTACAGATCGGGTCTATAGTTGTACGGATCTTCCCCCTGACTGAATCTCTATTTGTGGCAGGGAACACGGACGCGGGCGTTGCCCCCTTATTTTGGGGTAATTTGTTTCTCTCCCGTGTAATGTAATGAGGGATCGGCCCAGAGCAGGGGTCCTCAAACTTCTGACCCAAGGGGCCGGACCACCAGCACCCCCCTCCCGCTCTAAATCGTATGGCCCAGATACCAGTTAGCTCACTAGGAGCTCTGCCCGAACCGAAAACCCCGACATATTACAGTAACGCAGTCGCACAGGTATCGGCTCTTTTGCTGGGGGAGGTGGGGGCTCTGAAAAGAGCCTTTGGTGCAATGCGCTGGGGCCCCGGGGCCACATTACTTCTTAGGAGCGGCCTTCTTTGCTTTAGCAGCTTTGGGTTTGGCTGCCTTGGCCTTTTTAGCCGGGCTCTTGGCAGCTTTGGGCTTGGCGGCCTTTTTAGCCGGGCTCTTGGCCACCTTCTTGGGTTTGGCAGCTTTGGGCTTCTTGGGGCTTTTGGCGGCCTTTGCCGGTTTCTTCACCTTCTTGGGGCTCTTTGCTGCTGCCGAGACCTTCTTGGGCTTTTTAGGGGACTTGGGCGCCTTCTTTGCCGCCGCCGCTGGTTTCTTGGCTTTGGGCGCCGCTGGCTTCTTCTTGGCCGCCTTCTCCTTACTCTCCAGCGGCTTCTTGTTCAGCTTGAAGGATCCGGAGGCTCCGCTCCCCTTGACTTGGGTGAGAGTCCCCTTAGTGACCAAGGCCTTGAGAGCCAGCTTGAGGCGGCTGTTGTTCCTCTCCACATCGTAGCCTCCGGCAGCCAGAGCCTTCTTGAGAGCGGCCAGGGACACCCCGCTGCGCTCCTTAGAGGCGGACACGGCTTTCACGATGAGCTCGGCCGCGCTGGGCCCGGAGGGTTTCTTGGCTTTGGCGCCTCCCGCTGCCGCCTTCTTGGGCTGCTTCAGAAATGAAGTGTAAATAGAATACAGTAACTGCGCTGTTCCTTCAGCCCTGAGAGTTGTTCTCACCGCGGAGACTCAAATGAGAAGCAGAAGAGTTTACAGATCTTATAGGGAGGGGGTGGGTGGCTCTGAGAAGAGCCTTTGTGTTGCTGGGAGTAGGGCAGGAGATGGGGCAGCAGTTACTTGGCGCTGGTGTACTTGGTGACAGCCTTGGTGCCCTCGGACACGGCGTGCTTGGCCAGCTCCCCAGGCAGCAGCAGGCGGACCGCGGTCTGGATCTCCCGGGAGGTGATGGTGGAGCGCTTGTTGTAATGAGCCAGGCGGGAGGCTTCCCCTGCGATGCGCTCAAACACATCGTTGACAAAGGAGTTCATGATGCTCATGGCCTTGGAGGAGATGCCGGTATCGGGGTGCACCTGCTTCAGCACCTTGTACACGTAAATGGCGTAACTCTCCTTCCTTGTCTTCCTGCGCTTCTTCCCATCTTTCTTCTGGGTCTTGGTCACCGCTTTCTTGGAGCCTTTCTTCGGGGCTGGAGCGGACTTGGCTGGTTCAGGCATGGTCACACCGCTGCTTTCTAACTACAAACTGTTCTCTCCTCCTCCCGGGCTGCTGCTTTTATAGGCCTCCCCTGCAAATAAGGGAACTCGGAACCTGCGTCTGTAACTGGTCGGTTTGTGTCACATGGCATAAACCCGCCCATTCACAGCTACGGATTGGTGTTCCAGAAAGCGTCTGTGTGATTGGCTGCAATCGGACTCGAAAAAAAAAAAAAAAAAAAAGAAGAAACGTGTTTAGAGCAATTTTTTGGTGCTTCTCAGAGCCACTCACATTATCTAAACACGGCTGTGTGACACATACGGGTAAATCTGACTGCTGATCCGCTCATAAACCCAAAGGCTCCTCTCAGAGCCGCCCAATACAGCTGCATCGCACAGGGGGTCGTTTTGTTACAGGATAAATGAATGTGGCGGGATACAGACATAAGGATAACGTTACTCACAGGATTCCTGTCCCAACAATAGTATTTAGTTTGGGTTTTACGCCTTCTATGAGTGGGGATAAAAGCCGAATTTTCACGTTTCTTCCCTGTCCCTAAAAATGTACCGATATCTGTCAGAGCACAAATTGCGAGATTAATTCAGCCGATCATGGGGCAGTCACTGCGGGTTGGAAGTGGGGGGAGACCTGTATGAATCGGGCAGTTATGTGGCTGCTGCTCGTTCCAATCCCTAATTATGAGTTGATTATAATGGAAGGAGTATTAGTAGGAAAGGCTGCGGGATGAATAGAAGTAACTGACAGTAAGGAGGCAGCGCCAGGGGGAAGCCACATACAGTGAATGAGCAGCGCCCGGTGTATTACCCACATCCCATGCTGCTGATTGTTACACTGTGTGTTCAGCTGATTTGATTGGGGATTTGGTGGCTCTGAAAAGAGCCTTTGTGCTGCTGGGAGGCTGTGCGGGTTGGATCTAAGCCCTCTCGCCTCGGATCCTGCGGGCCAGCTGGATGTCCTTGGGCATGATGGTGACCCTCTTGGCGTGGATGGCGCACAGGTTGGTGTCCTCAAAGAGACCGACCAGATAAGCCTCGCTGGCCTCCTGCAGAGCCATGACGGCTGAGCTCTGGAAGCGCAGGTCGGTCTTGAAGTCCTGAGCGATCTCCCGGACCAGGCGCTGGAAAGGCAGTTTGCGGATGAGCAGCTCGGTGGATTTCTGGTAGCGGCGGATCTCCCGGAGAGCGACTGTGCCGGGCCGGTAACGGTGAGGTTTCTTGACTCCGCCGGTGGCCGGGGCGCTCTTCCTGGCTGCCTTGGTGGCGAGCTGCTTGCGGGGAGCTTTCCCTCCGGTGGATTTGCGGGCGGTCTGCTTGGTACGGGCCATAGCGATAGAGATAATATAATCACTAACGAAAAGAAACTCAATAGAAACCACAGCCGCATTGACTTATAATTTATAGGCGCTACCACCTTGTGATTGGTCATCTCTAAACCCGCCCCTTCAGTACCTAGCGAATCTGCTTCTCAAATCAGAAATCCCGCCTAAATACTACTACTCTATTGGCTGTTTTCATTTTCATAAAAAATTCCATATGCGCTTATTGTCCGGTCGCTCTGAGAAAACCCTCAGCGATTTCAGATCTCCCGCCCCCAGAATCTCACTCGCTAGATGGACACAACCTTGTGTTTGTGATTTCGTAGCAGTTTAGAGCTGAGCCCATTGCTCTTTCCCAACACAATCCCGGGCTGCGGTTCCGCTAATAAAGTACAAAATAACCTCCCGATTAGGAGCCAAAGGCGAAATCTCTTGGTTCCGGTGCCAGTTCCGCTTTGGCGGAGCCACAAACCATTCCCAGTTGAGTTGGGAACATTGGGAACCAGTAACCCTCAGGCGGGGTGCGGATTCAGGGAACGGCAGAACCAAATAGTGAAACTGTAACCGCCCGGTGCCCAGATCTGCAGGTTGTACAATAGCGGCACCTAGTGGGGATTTGAGGTTTCACAGGATCATTCCCCAAACTACATTATTTCCAGCGATCCGAGAAGGCAGCGGTACAGACAGTACTGTAGTGCGGGGGAACCCACGGCAAATGGAAATCACCTATATTGTCTACCAACAGAACCCAACCCTAACTATACACAGTAACCATGGGGCTGATATGGGGGCGGGGCTACTACAGAGCGACAGAAGTTACCGGCTCTTTTGCTGGGGGAGGTGGGGGCTCTGAAAAGAGCCTTTGGTGCAATGCGCTGGGGCCCCGGGGCCACATTACTTCTTAGGAGCGGCCTTCTTTGCTTTAGCCGCTTTGGGTTTGGCTGCCTTGGCCTTTTTAGCCGGGCTCTTACAGGTTTGAAAGGAGGTAAGAAATAATAGGCGGGGCTACAACACCACCCAATAGGAGGCATACTTGATGTTGCTAGTTGACCAATCAGGCAAAGAAAGGCTGAATATAAAGAGGCTCCGCACCTGGAAACCAAAATACTTTTTACTGAGTTTAGGGAGAGAATGGCAGAGACTGCAGCTGAGACCGCTCCGGCCCCTCCCCCGGCTGAAGCCGCCAAGAAGAAGAAGAAGCAGCCCAAGAAGGCGGCAGCGGGAGGCGCCAAAGCCAAGAAACCCTCCGGGCCCAGCGCGGCCGAGCTCATCGTGAAAGCCGTGTCCGCCTCTAAGGAGCGCAGCGGGGTGTCCCTGGCCGCTCTCAAGAAGGCTCTGGCTGCCGGAGGCTACGATGTGGAGAGGAACAACAGCCGCCTCAAGCTGGCTCTCAAGGCCTTGGTCACTAAGGGGACTCTCACCCAAGTCAAGGGGAGCGGAGCCTCCGGATCCTTCAAGCTGAACAAGAAGCCGCTGGAGAGTAAGGAGAAGGCGGCCAAGAAGAAGCCAGCGGCGCCCAAAGCCAAGAAACCAGCGGCGGCGGCAAAGAAGGCGCCCAAGTCCCCTAAAAAGCCCAAGAAGGTCTCGGCAGCAGCAAAGAGCCCCAAGAAGGTGAAGAAACCGGCAAAGGCCGCCAAAAGCCCCAAGAAGCCCAAAGCGGCCAAACCCAAGAAGGTGGCCAAGAGCCCGGCTAAAAAGGCCGCCAAGCCCAAAGCTGCCAAGAGCCCGGCTAAAAAGGCCAAGGCAGCCAAACCCAAAGCGGCTAAAGCAAAGAAGGCCGCTCCTAAGAAGTAATGTGGCCCCGGGGCCCCAGCGCATTGCACCAAAGGCTCTTTTCAGAGCCCCCACCTCCCCCAGCAAAAGAGCCGATACCTGTGCGACTGCGTTACTGTAATATGTCGGGGTTTTCGGTTCGGGCAGAGCTCCTAGTGAGCTAACTGGTATCTGGGCCATACGATTTAGAGCGGGAGGGGGGTGCTGGTGGTCCGGCCCCTTGGGTCAGAAGTTTGAGGACCCCTGCTCTGGGCCGATCCCTCATTACATTACACGGGAGAGAAACAAATTACCCCAAAATAAGGGAGCAACGCCCGCGTCCGTGTTCCCTGCCACAAATAGAGATTCAGTCAGGGGGAAGATCCGTACAACTATAGACCCGATCTGTAACCGTATCTGCCTAGCGCTGAGTGTACAATTAGTGACACCTAGTGGTGATGTGCGGTTTTACAACGTCATTTAGCAAATATCCATTTCCATGGGTTTTGGTTTCAGCCCTTGTCTCCCGGCTGAGCGGGTTCAGGTGGAACCCGGGGAAATAAAACGGGGAGCGGCTGTTCCAGTGCGGGAAACTGACAGTTTGTTACACGGGGTTCCCTTACTGATCTCTCGGGTTATTAGCGGCATCGCTACCCGGGATTGTAGTGAAAGCATTAAATTGCAACACTACATAAAGTCCAACATTCCAGCTTTATAAGCTCCGTCCCCTTAGCAGGTTACACTGTACAGGAACAGACTCAAAAACCTTTTGGCGGGATGTCTGAAATAACCAACAGGCTTCTCCGACCCAAACAAAGGAGAAATTATATTCAAACTGACCAATAGCGCTGTAGTGTTGAGGCGGGATTTCTTAGAATGAAGCGGATTTGCCAATCTTAAAGGAGACATATTGGATAAATGGGAAAAATGGCTAATTTTGTAGGCAATTATGAATAATATCCGGTGCTGGTTTCCCTTTGGGCTAAACATTAACCCTATCTGTAACAATGGCCCCTTTATTGGAGCTCCCTATAGATTCTCTCACTTCTCTGTCCAGTGTGAAATGGAGAGTGGGCGTGTCCTAACGGTCCCTGCCAGAAGCACAGTAGGAGGGGGAGAGCCAATCACAGCCCTGCAGTCACAAAAGCACAGACAGGCTTCAGTTTCCTATCAGGTCAGCCTAGCTGCTGATTGGTTCCTATCCCACAGTGCAGGGTATGGAGGGCCAACGGCTCCCCAGCTCATCCAGAGAATTCAGCCAGCAGGAAGTGGAACAGATGGGCGGGGCTAGTGGGGTTTGGGGGAATTTCTCAATAAATCAGTCAGAAACACAACTTTTTAAGCACAATCCTTCTATATCTAGAGGAGTATAATTCCCTGGTACATTCATCATGTTTATAGGATATGTCTCCTATAAGGTAGTAGCGCCTATATAAGGGGTTCTCTTGTTCATTCTTTATTAGTGAAAGAGTTGAAGTTCGGAATTGTATACGATGGCTCGTACCAAGCAGACCGCCCGCAAATCCACCGGAGGGAAAGCTCCCCGCAAGCAGCTCGCCACCAAGGCAGCCAGGAAGAGCGCCCCGGCCACCGGCGGAGTCAAGAAACCTCACCGTTACCGGCCCGGCACAGTCGCTCTCCGGGAGATCCGCCGCTACCAGAAATCCACCGAGCTGCTCATCCGCAAACTGCCTTTCCAGCGCCTGGTCCGGGAGATCGCTCAGGACTTCAAGACCGACCTGCGCTTCCAGAGCTCAGCCGTCATGGCTCTGCAGGAGGCCAGCGAGGCTTATCTGGTCGGTCTCTTTGAGGACACCAACCTGTGCGCCATCCACGCCAAGAGGGTCACCATCATGCCCAAGGACATCCAGCTGGCCCGCAGGATCCGAGGCGAGAGGGCTTAGATCCAACCCGCACAGCCTCCCAGCAGCACAAAGGCTCTTTTCAGAGCCACCAAATCCCCAATCAAATCAGCTGAACATGAAGAGCCGGTAGGGAGTGATGGGGACTGACACCCGGTCTGTGGCTCCCGGCACCATTGTGCCCGGAAATCTGCCCCCCAATAACCCACATAGGGATCTGCAGCCCAAACACCCACCTGTTCGGCCAGGGCCAACTATAGGTTGAGTTCATTCTATTCATATTCCTGTGTCTCATTCAATGCATGGTTGCTAGGGTAATTTGCACCCTAGCAACCAGATTGCTGGAATTAACTAGAAAACTGCTGAATATAGTCACCCCCACCCCCCATCCATCATAACCCACATAGGGATCTCCAGCCCAAATACCCCCCTATTTGCCCAGGGACAACTATAGGGAGAGTTCATTCTTGTCCCAACTCCATGGGGGGAGAGGAGGAAGGGGACACAGGGGGAAGACTGTTGAGAGAGACCGGTGTTACCAACAGATTCATTCTCAGATCGCTAAGTATTCGCCCCCTGAGATACCGTTTATCAGTCGGACGGGGCAGGACACGGACTGTGGGACCGTATGTGAGGGGAGGAGCCTATGGGCTGAATAAGCCAATGGCGGGGGATACGGGAAACCGAAAGGCAGAACATTTAGAAGAGACCGAGTTGTTCCAACTCTCAGTGACTATGTGGCGGCTCTGAGAAGAGCCTTTGGGTTTATATCGGTTTATGAGCAGATTCAGCCCCCGAAGCCGTAGAGAGTGCGGCCCTGGCGCTTGAGAGCGTACACCACATCCATGGCGGTAACGGTCTTCCTCTTGGCGTGCTCGGTGTAGGTGACGGCGTCCCGGATGACATTCTCCAGGAAAACCTTGAGGACCCCCCGAGTCTCCTCATAGATGAGGCCAGAGATGCGCTTGACTCCCCCTCTCCGTGCCAGGCGGCGGATGGCGGGCTTGGTGATGCCCTGGATGTTATCCCGCAGCACCTTCCTGTGCCGCTTGGCGCCTCCTTTCCCCAAACCCTTCCCGCCTTTGCCGCGTCCGGACATCTCAAACTGACTGAGTGAATTATGTGTAGCAAGCGCTTCCTACAGCCTCCTTTATATGTCTGGGGAGGACCTGAGAGGGAACTGAGCTGGTGGGCGGAGTTTAGCGCATAATAATACATTGGCCTTGTAAACAAGTCGATTAACTAAGTCCTGCCCATAGGTTACTTCTACTGATTGGCTCAGTGAGATCAGCTGATGGTTTCAAATCGCCCGCCAAATAAGCGTCCGTTGGGCGCACACACAGTATAAGGGGAAATAGGAAAAGTCTTTACTGGATTGAGACGTCACTTATTTATATAATTCTTTTATATGAATTAAAGTTCAAGTGATACATTATAACTGACTATATACAGTAACTGGAAAGCACAATCAAAACCTCAAAACGTATTTGCTGAATGTTCCCACTAATCTCTGGGAGTCACATTCATATTCCCTGTATGTAATCTCTTACTAAAAAGTCACAAACTCAGAAATTCCCTCAAAATCAGTTCCCTGTTACATCCGACTCCCCTGGGATCAGAGAATAAGGAGAAGTTGGGGGGCACTCAGATCCCCTGTTACCCCGATACATTATTTCACCGACGCAGAAATCAATTGCAGCCCGAATAGCAACATTGTGTCCCTCCCTGTTACCGGCAGTGCGACTGTATCAGCCCCCCGGGATAGTCACCCCCCTGTTACCGGCAGTGCGACTGTATCAGTCCCCCCGGGATAGTCACCCCCTGTTACCGGCAGTGCGACTGTATCAGTCCCCCCGGGATAGTCACCCCCCTGTTACCGGCAGTGCGACTGTATCAGTCCCCCCGGGATAGTCACCCCCTGTTACCGGCAGTGCGACTGTATCAGTCCCCCCGGGATAGTCACCCCCTGTTACCGGCAGTGCGACTGTATCAGTCCCCCCGGGATAGTCACCCCCTGTTACCGGCAGTGCGACTGTATCAGTCCCCCCGGGATAGTCACCCCCTGTTACCGGCAGTACGACTGTAGCAGCCCCCCGGGATAGTCACCCCCTGTTACCGGCAGTACGACTGTAGCAGCCCCCCGGGATAGTCACCCCCTGTTACCGGCAGTGCGACTGTATCAGCCCCCCCCGGGATAGTCACCCCCTGTTACCGGCAGTGCGACTGTATCAGCCCCCCCCGGGATAGTCACCCCCTGTTACCGGCAGTACGACTGTAACTAACTAACCAGTAATAGTTTGTGATATTAAGCTGCCTCATTTGCATGGGAGGGCTATAAAAGCAGCGGCGGGAAAGAGGAGGGAATAGTATTCCAGTTTTATCGGAAAGCGTAAGGATAGTTGACCATGCCTGAACCTGCCAAGTCCGCTCCAGCCGCGAAGAAAGGCTCCAAGAAAGCGGTGACCAAGACCCAGAAGAAAGATGGGAAGAAGCGCAGGAAGACGAGGAAGGAGAGTTACGCCATTTACGTGTACAAGGTGCTGAAGCAGGTGCACCCCGATACCGGCATCTCCTCCAAGGCCATGAGCATCATGAACTCCTTTGTCAACGATGTGTTTGAGCGCATCGCAGGGGAAGCCTCCCGCCTGGCTCATTACAACAAGCGCTCCACCATCACCTCCCGGGAGATCCAGACCGCGGTCCGCCTGCTGCTGCCTGGGGAGCTGGCCAAGCACGCCGTGTCCGAGGGCACCAAGGCTGTCACCAAGTACACCAGCGCCAAGTAACTGCTGCCCCATCTCCTGCCCTACTCCCAGCAACACAAAGGCTCTTCTCAGAGCCCCCCACCCCCTCCCTATAAGATCTGTAATCTCTTTTGCTTCTCATTTGAGTCTCCGCGGCGAGTACAACTCTCAGGGCTGAAGGAACAGCGCAGTTACTGTATTCTATTTACACTTCATTTCTGCCCCCACTAGTTAATGACTTGATACAGTGTCGCAGGCAGACGCTCCTGTGTAGCGATTTAGTTATTACATAATCCCATCCGGACACAGCGAGTAACTACAGACTCTTTATCAGCCGCAATGCATCGGGTTCCCCCAGGGAGGCCACATAATAAATGCGGCTGGGAATGAACACACGGGCTGTGGAACATAAAGTATAATTTTGTCGGATTTTCTGCCAGTGCCATTATCTAAAAAATATTCTTTTATATGGATCCAAGTCAAAGTTTTACAGTGGGGGCGAATGTACCTACTATTCGGAAAGCAAATGAATCCCCGGCCCATTTAACCCGCCAATAACCCTCACTGGGGCTCTCAGGGTTGCGATATGGGGCCCGGAGGGGTGAACAGCGCCCCCTATACCGACCCAAGAGAACTGGCACACAGGGCGGGCTTATTCCTGCTGTAGTACAGAAATCTTTATATCTGATATGAGGCCGACTTCAGGGCGGGAAGATTCTAGACCCAACGGAAGGGTCCGTGAGGAGTCTTACAGTCTCCTGCAAAAACGGCTTCTAATTGAAAAACACCGGGGGAGGTGGGATCCCAAGCGGGACAGTAACGGGTCCGACCCCCACGGTGACTGCACATATCGGTACTGGGTTTTATCTCCTGTTCCAGCGCCTTCAGCAAAGTGTTCAACCGGTTCCACCAAGTAATTTAGAAATTTTAATGTATAGGAACAAATACTCATTGGCCCAGTATGAATGGGGGGGGAGCTAAACAATCGCTTATGGGAACAGACTATTAGGTGTTGCCCCAGTGTGGGATGGAATTACCCTGCCGCTCACCCCAGTAGGTTCATTCTCATAAAAAAAACCGTCCCCTTTATACAAAAGGCTGGTGTCAAACATTAGTCGGTTTCTCAGCTTTGCCCCGGCGCAGGGTCAGTAAAACCCACAGACATTTAGGCAAATAGTAACAGCTCTAAATAACCGAGTGAGTGGCGGCTCTGAGAAGAGCCTTTGGGTTTATATCGGTTTATGAGCAGATTCAGCCCCCGAAGCCGTAGAGAGTGCGGCCCTGGCGCTTGAGAGCGTACACCACATCCATGGCGGTAACGGTCTTCCTCTTGGCGTGCTCGGTGTAGGTGACGGCGTCCCGGATGACATTCTCCAGGAAAACCTTGAGGACCCCCCGAGTCTCCTCATAGATGAGGCCAGAGATGCGCTTGACTCCCCCTCTCCGTGCCAGGCGGCGGATGGCGGGCTTGGTGATGCCCTGGATGTTATCCCGCAGCACCTTCCTGTGCCGCTTGGCGCCTCCTTTCCCCAAACCCTTCCCGCCTTTGCCGCGTCCGGACATCTTCAGTTATAATCAGAGCTACTGACCTATATAACTATACAGAAGGCGGCTCAGGCGCCTCCTTTATACACCTGGAGAGGACCTGAGAGGGAACTTAATTGGTGGGGGGAGTTTAACGGAAGCCCACCTCACAGAAGCCGATTGTGAAAATCCCGCCTAAAATAGATCCAGCATACCGTTGGTTAAATCCCGCCCACAAGTCTTTGCTAACGATTGGCTCGGTGACATCAGCTGATGTGTTTGAATCCAACTGCTGCTTTTCTGGGCAGCGATTGCAAAGCGAATATCGGGGGTAACGGGGAAGGTTCCTCTATGCGGAGCGTTAGTAACAGGGTAACCAGCACAGCGGGTAGAGATGTAGTGAACTGTTCGCCGGCGAACTAATTCGCGGACTTTTGGCGATGTTCGCCATTTTGGGTTCGCCGCGGTTTTTTTTGGCATTATTTTTTGGCGTTTTTTTTTTTCCTTTCGTTATTTTTTGGTGTTTTTTTGGGGGGGGGGGGGGGGCGTGGTTTTTTTTTCGTTATTTTTTGGCGGGTGTTTTTTGGTGGTTTTTTTTTTTGGCGGTTTTTTTACAAAGTATTTTTCAGATACATTTTTGCCCTTGATCCCCCTCCTGCATGTCACTGCCCAGGTCGTGGCACCCTTTAAAGGAGACATATCCTATGAAAATGATGAATGTACCAGGGAATTATACTCCTCTAGATATAGAAGGATTGTGCTTAAAGGAGACATATTGGATAAATGGTAAAAATGGCTAATTTTGTAGGCAATTATGAATAATATCCGGTGCTGGTTTCCCTTTGGGCTAAACATTAACCCTATCTGTAACAATGGCCCCTTTATTGGAGCTCCCTATAGATCCTCTCACTTCTCTGTCCAGTGTGAAATGGAGAGTGGGCGTGTCCTAACGGTCTCTGCCAGAAGCACAGTAGGAGGGGGAGAGCCAATCACAGCCCTGCAGTCACAAAAGCACAGACAGGCTTCAGTTCCCTATCAGGTCAGCCCAGCTGCTGATTGGTTCCTATCCTACAGTGCAGGGTACGGAGGGCCGCCGGCTCCCCAGCTCATCCAGAGAATTCAGCCAGCAGGAAGTGGCACAGATGGGCGGGGCTAGTGGGGTTTGGGGGAATTTCTCAATAAATCAGTCAGAAACACAACTTTAAGCACAATCCTTCTATATCTAGAGGAGTATAATTCCCTGGTACATTCATCATTTTTATAGGATATGTCTCCTTTAAAGTTGTGTTTCTGACTGATTTATTGAGAAATTCCCCGAAACCCCACTAGCCCCGCCCATCTGTTCCACTTCCTGCTGGCTGAATTCTCTGGATGAGCTGGGGAGCCGGCGGCCCTCCGTACCCTGCACTGTGGGATAGGAACCAATCAGCAGCTAGGCTGACCTGATAGGGAACTGAAGCCTGTCTGTGCTTGTGTGACTGCAGGGCTGTGATTGGCTCTCCTCCTCCTACTGTGCTTCTGGCAGGGACCGTTAGGACACGCCCACCCCTCATGTGAAACCCAGACAGGGACCTGAGAGGATCTATAGGGAGCTCCAATAAAGGGGCCATTTTTACAGAGAGAATTCATTTTTAGCACAAAGTGTAACCAGCACCGGATATTATTCATAATTGCCTACAAAATTAGCGTTGCCCCCCATTTATCCAATATGTCTCCTTTAAACAACTTTAAAATCAGTTTTCTGGCCAGAAATGGCTTTTCTAGGTTTTAAAGTTCGCCTTCCCATTGAAGTCTGAGGGGTTCGCAAAGTTCGCGAATATTCGCGAGTTTTGCCGAAAGTCCGCGAACGGGTCCGCGAACATTTTTGGCGATGTTCGCTACATCCCTAACAGCGGGGAGACTCTCAGCCCCGCACTAAACACTGAGCGCTGGGGCCCAAGCTCCTCCCCTGCGGAATCTCTGTATAAATACTCAGTCAGTTCTCAGTCCCCATCGCCTCCCGAGAGCGGGTTATGTGGGAATAAATGGGAGATGCTGAGTTTCTCCCGTAGATACACCGGGGCAGTTCTGTCACATTACCGTGAGAGTAAATGTTGGCGCTGTTAGGGGCACATCCATTCCCCGCTGCTTTTCTACTTCATTCAATAACTGCCATTAAAGCGGTGGTTCAGCTACAGCTTTTCATTCGGGCTTCATTTTGTAATTTGTAGTTTTTGAATTATTTCACTTCTGACTCTTTCCAGCGTTCAAAGCTTTTTTCCTGCGGCGGGATTTAGTCAGACAATTCATTGTTGGCGCCAGAATTCCGTTAAACTCCGCCCACCAGCTCAGTTCCCTCTCGGCCAATAAGGGAGAACAAACACTTTATCGCCTAGAATTTCAGTTCATTTCTCAGCTCCCAGCAGGTGAATGCAGCGCCACATGAGTTATATCCTGGAGTCGTTGTGTCCTGTTAAAGGGGAAGTAAAACATCCGGACAAATTTTTAGTTTTAGCGCCAGAGCACAAATCATCCATCCCCCTCCCCCACCCACTCAGTTACACTTGCACCCATGTACCTGCAGTTGTGGATACACAATGGGTCACAGTTACCCCCGCCCTGTGGCCATGTGACTTTCATTGTATCCCACGAGTACAAGCAGGGTCAGACTGGGGGTGCCCCCGCCGGCTGCATCCCCTGCACCCCCTAACCCCCCACAGGGGACCCCACTGAGCCTCCCTACTACCCCCCACCCCCCCGCGCAGTGTCCCGGCAGCCCAGTCCAACCCTGAGTACATGGATCTCTACCAGGAGGAACATGTAGAGAAGCCCAAGATCCCAGTTTTGTTCTCAGTGTGTATGCGCTGGATTGCTGATCACCAAGATGCATGCTGGGAACAAACGTTGCTGGGCATCGTCAGATATGGGGGCAGAAACAATAAGACTTCACCTCCACCTGCCGAACTGCCATAAACGCACCGAATATCGTACAAAACGAGGTTTCATATCATCAGTGCGTGTATGGCCGGCTTTACTCTGAGCTTTACTCCATTTTATAGGAGATGTATCACTAACTAAAGAACGTGCCAGTGCATTACATTCCTTTCAACATAAAAGGATTGTGCTTAAAGTTGTGTTTCAGGCTGATTTATTGAGAAATTCCCCCAAATCTCCACTAGCCCCGCCCATCTGTTCCACTTCCTGCTGCCTCCTTTCCCAGGCTGTGCAGGGGGGTGGCGGCAATGTAGGATAGGAACGAATCAGCAGCTAGGCTGACCTGATAGGGAACTGAAGCCTGTCTGTGCTTGTGTGAGTGCAGGGCTGTGATTGGCTCTCCCCCTCCTACTGTGCTTCTGGCAGGGACCGTTAGGACACGCCCACCCCTCATGTGAAACCCAGACAGGGACCTGAGAGGATCTATAGGGAGCTCCAATAAAGGGGCCATTGTTACAGATAGGGTTAATGTTTAGCCCAAAGGGAAACCAGCACCGGATATTATTCATAATTGCCTACAGGGTTAGGGTTTTCCCATTTATCCAATATGTCTCCTTTAAGTCGTTTTATTGCATTTTCTGTTATGCATAGTTGTTGGTCGCTTGACTTTGTCTGTAAAACTAATTTGCCCAAACCAGAATACTCAAACTGTTATTCTGACTGCAGATATCACAAAGCAAAAAAAAACACAAATTTTAGTGATCTGTTTTTGTATTTTAGCAATTATTTTTTTAATAATTCTTTCTTTATTGCTTTTCAGGATAGGGATACAGAACAGAAGGGGGAGGGGAGGCAAAAAAATTCCATACAAACATTTGAATATTTTAGCAATTTTATTTAATTTCACATTGTTCTATGATACTTTGCACATGGACATTTTGTCTGCTTTATTTCAATTTGGCTTCCTCTGTACCCCACATAGTTTGGTAAATCTATGCATATTGGGCATAAAACTGTTCAGTAGACCCCTGGCGTTCATATTTAGGGTGTTTTATGTTGTTACAAAATTTGGGGTACATAATGGGACAAAATGCAAGCTTTGTGGCAATTTTCAGAAATGTTATAAAAACGATTCTGTTTAGCATAGCTTTGTAGTTTGGTAGTTTGCAGTAGAAAGATGTATTTACCCATTTTTGTTTTGTCAGAATGTGTACTTTTGGAAAATATATGGTTTTCTAGGGTCTCTGTACTGTTAGGGGGTCTTATGGCATATAATACACATACCGGGTGCAAAAACTCCACAAGCCGGAGCGTCTTATGTGAAAATTCATATGCACTATTTTTATTTGGGTGCCCCTGTACCCCACATAGTTTGGTAAATCTAGGCATATAGAGCATCAAACTGTTCAGTAGACCCCTGGCATTCATAATTAGAGTATTTTATGTTGATATGTTACAAAATTTGGGGTACATAATGGGACAAAATGCAAGCTTTGTGATGATTTTCAGAAATGTTATAAAAAACGTTCTAGCATAGCTTTGTAGTTTGGTAGTTTGCAGTAGAAAGATGTATTTACCCAATTTTGTTATGTCTGACTGTGTACTTTTGGAAAATGTATTGTTTTCAAGGGTCTCCGTACTGTTAGGGGGTCTTATGGCACATAATACACATGCCGGTAGCTTATATTGCAGCGTATACACTTTGTATGCACTAACTTCCTTTTGGGGTCTCTAAATGCCAGATACAGTGCTGATCCTATGCACAATGGGCATCAAACTGTTCAGCGGACCCTTGGCTTTCATATTTAGGGTGTGTTTTCTTGGTACCTAATGTTATGTGGGAGATAATGTGCTTGAAAGTGGAAGGTTTGTTGCCATTTTCAGGTATTTCATCACAACCGCCAATTTTGGGCAAGCATAGCAACTCTGTAGTTTGGAGTAGAAAGACATGGGTACCATTTTTGAATTCACCCGAATGTGTACTTTCTGAAAATATATGGTTTAGGGGGGTCAATGTGGGTTTTTTTTGTGTTTTTACCCTACAAAAATGCAGTAAATGTGTCGATTTTTTTTAGTAGCTAAAGAGATCTCTGGGGCAAATTGTATGTACTAACTTCCTTTGTTTGTGAATATTGAAATTGTTTATCCACCACTTTTACTCCAAAAAATGCTTCCTCCACTTTTGTGAATCCCCCCCTCCCTTCATGTTCAGTCTGATTAACTGATTATTTTCAAATCCAATGTAACTCTCTGAAGTGAAATGGGACAGATTCGCTCATCACTATATCACTATATAGCAGGTTCATATATCCACAATAAGGGGGCTGGGGCTTCCTTTTAAACCTCCAAATATACTTTATTACTTTGTAATAAACAATTATAAAATCAGCTTCCAGCCTATATTACTTGAGTGATTTCCCATTATGGCAACATCAGATTTACCTATTGCCAACCCTTACAGCCCAATTACCCCATTCTGCATTCACCCATTAGGCAGAGCACTAAGTGATGATTCTCACCCAGGCACCTTCATCACACCCTACCCAGAATGCAGCATGAAGGGGCTCAGTGAAGGAGGCAGTGAAGGTGTGTAAGCGCCTGATTGGCTCACTCAGCTCATAAAAGGACAGGCGACCGGCCTCATAGTCCAATGAGATCCTGATTCTCCTGCAGGAAGGGATGTGGGGTAAAACTGTTTCTTTTCTATCATGTCTAACTGAATAGGTGTTATTATTCCATCTGCCCAAACCCCAGGACTTGTTATTATTCCCAATGCCGGACTGTTTACCTCCCCTCTCTATACTGGGATAAGATACTCCAACCTCCCAGTCCCCTGATTCACTGCCCTTCACTTCCCAGTAATGTCGCCCTGAGGGGAACCTCCTGCTGCTTAAAGCCTGAGCACAATCCTGAAATCTCTCTGGGCATTGTGGGTAATGTTGGTCTGTAATTGAGAAGGATATACATTTCCTGTCCCCTGATAGAGATAAACGATTCCCAGCCATGTTTATATCCAGTACCAGGCCTGTAGCCTCCTGCCCATAGATCCTTTTCCTTATACCCAGCACAGTATCAGCCAATCCAGGGGCCATTATCCCATCTGCCTCTCTGCCCTCATTATCTGCCCCCTCAGCCCCACACAGTGCAGCTCCATCTGATCCCTGTGCCAGTAAGGAACCCAATGTACCAGCCAAGTTGCACTGTTCCTCCATGTCAGGGATCTGCCCGGCCAACTCTTCCCTCTCTGTCTCCACATTGTCGATTATATCTTGGAAATCACCACATTTTCTCTTTGGTTCTCTATAGTTCTCCTTCCCTGGGTCCATCTTCTTTCTGCCCAGTCAGTTCCTCAGTATCTTGTCTCTCTCTCTCTCTCTCAATGGTGTTAGTCCCTCGGTGCCTCCTTCTCTCTCTCTGGGGTACGTTCCTCAGTGTCCCCTTTATTCCTAGGTTGTATTTCCAGGTTCCTTCCAGTCAGATTCATCATGAAATTTCTATGTTTCTTTCATGCATATTATACAGTATTTCCCATCAGGCAGCTGGGCCTCTTGCCTACAATGGAGAAGAGAAACCAATGAAAGCAAAATACAGTTACACAAAATATAAAACGTTTTATCAGGAGAATTGCTAAAAGCGAACCCTTCCAGCCCAGTCTGACCCCGGGGCACCAACTGCTTCTGGAATGGGTGGGGGAAGGAATCTTCCTGATCTACAGGTAGGAGACCTTTATGTAATGATGGACCAACAAACCTAGAGCAACGATTGGCCCATTACTAGTAATTATAGCAAACAGGGTGGTCTCCTGCCCAGTTTGTTCCAGTGCAGCCCAGTTCAAACCTGCATGTTTGGGTTTTAGCTGTGTGAAACCTGAAAAAGTTGAGACAATCACTTCCCTGGGTCATAACCTGGTCCCCAACATCATTACTTCACCCACATAAAGCAGCCCCCCGACATCACTGACTATTACTGTGAGATACATTTACTGATTGGTTGTTCTGGAGAAGTCCAAGTGCTGAGTCTCTTGTTACTGCGGCTTAGCTTGTCTGGCGCAGGCCGGGCAGTCTCTCAGTGCTGGGGAGTGCAGGCCGGACAGTCTCTCGGTGCTGGGGAGTGCAGGCCGGACAGTCTCTCGGTGCTGGGGAGTGCAGGCCGGGCAGTCTCTCAGTGCAGGCAGTCACAGGCCGGGCAGTCTCTCAGTGCAGACAGTCACAGGCGGGGCAGTCTCTCAGTGCAGGCAGTCACAGGCCAGGCAGTCTCTCAGTGCAGACAGTCACAGGCCGGGCAGTCTCTCAGTGCTGGAAGGGGCAGGCCGGGCAGTCTCTCAGTGCAGGCAGTCACAGGCGGGGCAGTCTCTCAGTGCAGGCAGTCACAGACCGGGCAGTCTCTCAGTGCAGGCAGTCACAGGCCGGGCAGTCTCTCAGTGCAGACAGTCACAGGCCGGGCAGTCTCTCAGTGCTGGAAGGGGCAGGCCGGGCAGTCTCTCAGTGCAGGCAGTCACAGGCTGGGCAGTCTCTCGGTGCTGGAAGGGGCAGGCTGGGCAGTCTCTCAGTGCTGGAAGGGGCAGGCCGTGCAGTCTCTCAGTGCAGGCAGTCACAGGCCGGGCAGTCTCTCAGTGCAGACAGTCACAGGCGGGGCAGTCTCTCAGTGCAGGCAGTCACAGGCTGGGCAGTCTCTCAGTGCAGGCAGTCACAGGCTGGGCAGTCTCTCAGTGCAGGCAGTCACAGGCTGGGCAGTCTCTCAGTGCAGACAGTCACAGGCTGGGCAGTCTCTCAGTGCAGACAGTCACAGGCTGGCTGTTGCTTTTGGAACTGACACTCAGTACACAGGAATTTCTATAAAGGCTGCACCCCTCTTACATCTACATTTATTGTTTCTCGTAAATGTTATACTTTGTGTAGGGGAGAGGTACAGTCCTGTAACCATCGCTGATCCCGTTCCAGCCTATAGTACGTCCCGTTAGTTCCACCATTCCCAAAGGGCCTAATACAGTTCCACTCCGGATACAGTTGGTTTAATAAAAGGCAAGTTTAGTGTTAGTGCCCAGTAGGATAAGCACCCAAACTTTATGGTACTGGGGGTCGGGTGTGTAAACTGCACTGCAAGTCTATGGGGTCCTACAGCAATGATCCATAGATTTCTATTACAATAACCCAGACTGTGCCCGTCCCACCCCATATACACCCTGCCTGGCACCCTGACCCACAGTAGCGCCTATATGCAGCCCGTCCCACCCCATATACACCCTGTCTGGCACCCTGACCCACAGTAGCGCCTATATACAGCCCGTCCCACCCCATATACACCCTGTCTGGCACCCTGACCCACAGTAGCGCCTATATACAGCCCGTCCCACCCCATATACACCCTGTCTGGCACCCTGACCCACAGTAGCGACTATATACAGCCCGTCCCACCCCATATACACCCTGCCTGGCACCCTGACCCACAGTAGCGACTATATACAGCCTGTCCCACCCCATATACACCCTGCCTGGCACCCTGACCCAC
Organism: Xenopus tropicalis; assembly: GCF_000004195.4. NCBI lineage: Eukaryota > Metazoa > Chordata > Amphibia > Anura > Pipidae > Xenopus > Xenopus tropicalis. Next base: position 4,075,865 of record NC_030682.2, read on the forward strand.
AGTAGCGACTATATACAGCCCGTCCCACCCCATATACACCCTGCCTGGCACCCTGACCCACAGTAGTGCCTATATACAGCCCGTCCCACCCCATATACACCCTGCCTGGCACCCTGACCCACAGTAGCGCCTATATACAGCCCGTCCCACCCCCTATACACCCTGCCTGGCACCCTGACCCACAGTAGTGCCTATATACAGCCCGTCCCACCCCCTATACACCCTGCCTGGCACCCTGACCCACAGTAGCGCCTATATACAGCCCGTCCCACCCCATATACACCCTGCCTGGCACCCTGACCCACAGTAGCGCCTATATACAGCCCGTCCCACCCCCTATACACCCTGCCTGGCACCCTGACCCACAGTAGCGCCTATATACAGCCCGTCCCACCCCATATACACCCTGCCTGGCACCCTGACCCACAGTAGCGCCTATATACAGCTCGTCCCACCCCCTATACACCCTGCCTGGCACCCTGACCCACAGTAGCGCCTATATACAGCCCGTCCCACCCCCTATACACCCTGCCTGGCACCCTGACCCACAGTAGCGCCTATATACAGCCCGTCCCACCCCATATACACCCTGCCTGGCACCCTGACCCACAGTAGCGCCTATATACAGCCCGTCCCACCCCATATACACCCTGCCTGGCACCCTGACCTACAGTAGCGCCTATATAGAGCCCAGCCCAGAGGTGCCTGTATGTATATAACTGAGCCGAGCCCATAATTGCTGGAATTCATACCAACCTTCAGTGAATAGATAACTATATGTCACCTTTATACACCTTTATATAACAGACATTGTTTGTCCGTATTGTGCAGCCTATTTGTGTCTTGTCGTATCTGTTTCTCCTGGGCATCACCATTTATATGATAGATATGGCTCTGTCATTCAAAGCTTATTCCCTTCCAACCATTAGTGCATTCTCTGCAGCACAGACCAGATGGTGGCGCTGTTCTATTGTAGCTCTATGGTGAATCAACCCTCGTACCCTCCACTAACGCTCAGGGCAGAATCGGCAGATATGGGGGTAGGAACAATAGGGATTCTGCCTCCACCTGACGATTCTGCCCTGAGCGCTTGTCTCTGCTCGGCACCAATCAAAAGCTTTTGTCCCACCTGATCGGAGAGACGACTCATATCCAGAGCTTTTGCAATATCAGTCGCCTTGTCAGTCCCCCATACACGCACCGAATATCGTCCGAAGCCTCATTTCATATGATAATATCGGGCGTGTATAGCCGGCTTTACTCTACAATTTACATTTTATTCAAAAGAAGGGTCTCAGATGGCCAGTCAAGCAGGGCCAAAATTATTGGGACACAGCCCCCAGATTAAAGGGCAAGTCAAATAATCTTATCATATATTTAAGCACAAGATAACCCCACCCCTCATTGTACTTAAATATATGCTTTGGAACCCATGGGGTTAGAACTGCCTATGATTAAGGCTGAGAAACCTGTAAGGCGGCTTGTTTTGGGGTTTGTATGTTTTTAATATGGATTTTGATATGATTTTTCTTTTTGAGTTTTTGTTAAATTCTGGGATACTTTTGGTTGATTATCAGCTTTACTCTACAGCACATTTACAGTCCATGGCTTGAGAGAGATCCTGGGGATGGGAAGGAGATGAGGATGTTCTCTTTAATACTACTCCAGGCCATAGCTCCCAACTGGTCTGATTTTTGGGGGACAGTCCCTCTTTTAACAACTCAGCCCCCAGTCCCGGATTCTTACTAAGAAGTCCCTCATTTCCCTTTCATCTCCTGTGCTGAAGCTAAAAAAGATACAAATTTAATTAAAAAGTGGCTTTTGGCAGAGCCCAGAAAGTTAACAAGCTTCAGCTGCACTTAGATACAGTGTTTCTCACATTTAATTAAATAAATGGGCTTTTCGGCAGAGCCCAGAAAGTTAACAAGCTTCAGCTGCACTTAGATACAGTGTTTCTCATATTTAATTAAATAAATGGGCTTTAGGCAGAGAGCCCAGAAACTTAACAAGCTATACCTGCACTGAGATACAAGTGTAACTAATAAGCTAAACAGGTCTCTTGGGGGAACTGAAACTCACAGCTTAAAGGGCAACTTCACCTTCATTAGCAAAACTGTAATAACACATAAAACAAGAGCCCAAAACCCCCAGAAATGTGCTCAAGCTTTAAATAACCTGCCAAATTTAGTCAAATGGGAGTGGAATTTAGGGGGTGTGGTTGCAAAAAATGGGCATGGTCATAAAAATTTTGCCGCACTGCGCGCAGCATTTCTTTTTGTCCCTCTTTCTATTTTCAAAATGTTGGGAGGTATGCTCCAGGCAAGTGTGAGTGTCAGAGAAGAGAATGTCTCCTGTCTGTCCCTATGTTACAGAGTAAATAATAAATTCCATCTGGTGAAGCTCAGGGTCAGACTGGGCCGCCGGGGCACAGGGAAAAACCCAGTTGGCCCATGTGGCCCAGACTCGACTCCTGTTGCTGCTCCCCCTGCTGCCGGTGTCCCTCCCCCGACGTGTTGAAAGTAAGTTTCATGTTCAGTGGAGGACGACGGGGGGGGCCTGAGGGGGTGTGGCAGGGGCACCTTAGGGGGTGCAGGCCCTGAGGCCGTAGCCTCGGTGGGCCCTGCACCTCCAGTCTGACCCTGGTGAAGCTGCACCTCTTTTAAAAGATCTTAACAAAGATGAACAGCAGAGACAATGGGCAGTGAGGGGTTAAACACAGTAAATACCTGAGAAAGCTGAAACCCTTAAATAGACAAAGCAACTCCCTGGCAATAGAGATGTAGCGAACTGTTCGCCGGCGAACTAATTCGCGCGAACATCGGATGTTCGCCATTTTGGGTTCGCCGCGTTTTTTTGCCTCGCTTTTTTCCGCTGCATTTTTTCGCTTCGGTTTTTCACCTTTGCGTATACATAGGAATAGCTTGCGTTTTTTTTTTTGGCGTTATTTTTTTACGTTTTTTTTTTTTGCGGTTTTTTTTGCGGTTTTTTTACAAAGTATTTTTCAGAGAAATTTTTGCTTGATCCCCCTCCTGCATGTCACTGCCCAGGTCGTGGCACCCTTTAAACAACTTTAAAATCAGTTTTCTGGCCAGAAATGGCTTTTCAAGGTTTTAAAGTTTGCCTTCCCATTGAAGTCTATGGGGTTCGCAAAGTTCGCGAATATTCGCGAGTTTTGGCGAAAGTCCGCGAACGGGTTCGCGAACATTTTTGGTGATGTTCGCTACATCCCTACCTGGCAACTGGCACATTGGTATGTCACGTCCTTCTCCCACTGGCACATTCATTACCCCTGGGATTCTCCTCTCCCTTTCTCCCTTACCTGCCGCGCTCTCTACAGGTAAACTGATCTTTTTGGTTTCTATTTTATTTCTTATTTCTCCTTAGGGCTCTCGGGACCCTCACAACTGCCCATGGTGGGTAGGGAACTTCCTATGTTATGGAACTTCCATCAGCCTCCAAACCTTTGTGTTATGGGGGACTTTTTTAAGAGTTAAAAGGGCCTTACACAGGGTCAGACTGGTTGGGGCCCCTGCTGTACCCCATAATCCCCCCACAAGGGCCCCCACTGTATGCCCTAAACCCCCACAGAGGCACCTGCTGCACACCCTGACCTCCTGCAGGGGCCCCCACTAAGCCCCTGAGTGCGAGTAAGTTTAATGTTAGGGGAGGAACACCATCGGGCAGGGAAGTGCCGGCAGAGGTAGGGTCAGGCCCACCAAATTTCCCGGTGTCCCGGCGGCCCAGTCCAACCCTGACCTTATAGAGGTTATTCACCTGTTGGTAGAAGTGAGAACTCAGAGCTTGGAGTTAACTCCAAATTTTGTTTATCCATCATAGGTTTAACTAATCTGTTTAAATGGTAAATCAGTTGCTTATGATTTGGTCTGTGCTGGATTTATTAATGTTGTTGGGTTTTATATGCAAAACCCCAAGTGTGACGCTCTAATCATCAAAAATATCAAAGCCCTCACTTACATTGCCAAACAGTGACACATTAGAACATATATTTTACTTGTGGAGTTAAAGTTGTTTGGCCTCCCTCATATTAAACTATATACAGTATAAATATATATATACCTCTATATCTGAAACAAAGTTAATGGAAAATGGCTCAGGGAGCTTTTCTTAGAACTTTTGCAGTTGACATAAATTCTTTAAGATTTTATTAACTGCTATTAACTCTTAGTTGCCAAATGCAACTGAACTGCTCTAAGTGAAGCTTAAAGGAGACATATTGGATAAATGGGGAACAACGCTAATTTTGTAGGCAATTATGAATAATATCCGGTGCTGGTTTCCCTTTGGGCTAAACATTAACCCTATCTGTAACAATGGCCCCTTTATTGGAGCTCCCTATAGATCCTCTCAGTTCCCTGTCTGGGTTTCACATGAGGGGTGGGCATGTCCTAACGGTCCCTGCCAGAAGCACAGTAGGAGGGGGAGAGCCAATCACAGCCCTGCAGTCACACAAGCACAGACAGGCTTCAGTTCCCTATCAGGTCAGCCTAGCTGCTAATTGGTTCAGGTAAGGGTCAGGTCTGGGCCCAGTCTGACCCTGCCCCAGCCCCTAGGCATCAAGCAGAGGTGGGGAATGAGTGGCCCCTGGGAAGTGATCACCCCTGCGCCGCCCACTCACAGGATCCAAAAGAGAAGAGGTCTGCTGCATCCCTCCTGTGATCTCTACCCAGCTTGTCCCAGGTTAGTGCCACATACACACACAAACACACACTTATTACACTAATACACACTTATACTTACACACACATACACACAATGTTGGGGGTGTTTCACACATTCACAGCACTCACACTTACACACACACACACACACACACAACACACATTTTGTCAAGTGTACACACACACACATGCAATTTTGTGAATTTTTTTTATCATATCATTTTTTTCTTGTCTGAAAAATGTTTTATTGCCATTGGGGATAGCATATTCACTAACCACACTGAGCAATACCTTTTGTGTATTATTTTGGTGTTTTTATTACATTATATTTAATTTTTGGTGCATTTTTAGTCATTTTATTGCATTTTTAGCCATTTTATTGCATTTTCAGTTATGCATAGTTGTTGTTTGCTTGACTTTCTTTGTCTGTAAAACTTATTTGCCCAAGCCAAAATACTCAAACTGTGATTTTGACTGCAGATATCACTAGGCAGAAAAAAAAATATTGATTTTAGTGATTTTTTGGGGGGAATTTTAGCAATTTTCTTGCATTTCACATTGTTCTTTGTTACTTGTCTGTATTTCAATTTAGCTTCCTCTGTACTCCACATAGTTTGATAAATCTATGCATATTGTGCATCAAACTGTTCAGTAGACCCCTGGTGTTCATATTTACAGTGTTTTATGTTGGTACATTATGAAATGAGGGGGTACATAATGGGGCAAAATGCAAGCTTTGTGGCGATTTTCAGAAATGTCATAAAAACCGTTATGGTTAGAATAGCTTTGTAGTTTGGTAGTTTGCAGTAGGAAGATGTATTTACCCATTTTTGTTTTGTCAGAATGTGTATTTCGGAAAATATATGGTTTTCTAGGGTCTCCATACTGTTAGGGGGTCTTATGGTACATAATACACATATCAGGAGCTTATATTGCAGTGTTCAAAGCATCAGAGGTGAAAATTCATATGCACTATTTTTATTTGGGTGCCTGTGTACCCCACATAGTTTGGTAAATCAATGCATATAGGGCATCAAACTGTTCACTAGACCCCTGGCATTCGTATTTAGAATGTTTTAGGTTGATATGTTACAAAATGTGGGGTATATAATGGGGCAAAATGCTAAATTTGTGACAGTTTTCAGAAATTTCATATAAGCTGTTATGTTTAGCATAGATTTATAGTTTGGTAGTTTGTAGTAGAAAGATGTATTTACCCATTTTTGTTTTGTCAGAATGTGTACTTTCAGAAAATATTTGTTTTTTTAGGGTTTCCTTACTGTTAGGGGGTCTTATGGCACATAATACACATGCCGGTAGCTTATATTACAGCGTATGCACTTTGTATGCACTAACTTCCATTTGGGGGTCTCTAAATGCCAGATACATCGGTGATCCTATGCACAATGGGCATCAAACTTATATTATCTCAAACAATTTTTGGTATCTGAAATTTCCATAACACTTTCAAGTATTGAAGCAAACAAGCCTTAATGCTGTTTGGTTCACTCCTGCTGCCTCTATCATTTAAAATCCTTGGAGTAAATTATCTTTATATGTGAAATAATGTCCATTATACAACAAAAAAAACACAGATTTCTAATATATTAGAAACTACCTACCCTAAATTCCATGGTCTCCTCTATGTGACTATTGGATGGAGTGCAGCAGAAAGATGATGCTTTAGTTATATCTGGTATTAAAGAAGTATTTATTATTACATTTTACAGAGTTAAATGCTACAGAGATGAGTCTAGTATTTATACAATCGAGAACAACAATAACCAGTTGTCAGGACCTGCCTGTACTCGAACTCTATGTTAGGCAGGTTCTGCATTACCTCGCTGAGCCACTTGAGACCTTGGGCAGCCAGCCTTAAACATTATATTCACCCCTCTTTGCCCCATTATTCAGACTCACTGCCTCCTCCTCCCTTAGTAAGCCCAGGTGGTTGCAATTGGACAATTATCGGGCTTTATAAGCCAGTTAGAAGCAACCCCTGGTTGCTTGTTCATTAAGCCCTTTTTGTGATCCTTTGACCATACCTGCCTGACTCCTGCCTGGTTCCTGCACCTGTATCTGCCCTTGTTCCTGTGACCGTACCTGCCTGACTCCTGCCTGGTTCCTGCACCTGTATCTGCCCGTGTTCCTGTGACCATACCTGCCTGACTCCTACCTGGTTCCTGCACCTGTATCTGCCCGTGTTCCTGTGTCCGTAGCTGCCTGACTCCTGCCTGGTTCCTGCACCTGTATCTGCCCATGTTCCTGTGACCGTACCTGCCTGACTCCTACCTGGTTCCTGCACCTGTACCTGCCCGTGTTCCTGTGTCCATAGCTGCCTGACTCCTGCCTGGTTCCTGCACCTGTATCTGCCCGTGTTCCTGTGACCGTACCTGCCTGACTCCTGCCTGGTTCCATTTGCTTCACCCTGTTCCTCATCTCCTGTCCCTGACTTTTGTTGGATCTCCCAGTATTGACCTCGGCCTGTTTAATTGAGTGCTCTCTGTCTTCAGCCTGCCCCTGACCACTGCCTGTTATTCGGACCCTCCTTGCCTGCTGCTAGTCCTGACCCTCTGCCTGCTATACGGACTTGTATTGTTTGCCTCTGACCACTGCCCGTTTTATGGACTTTGTATTTCTTGCTCAATCCTTATAATAAATGTCTCTGCATCTCAACATGCCTTCTGCTTATCTACAACAACAGTACCCTTTATATCCATATTACACAGCATATAGGCTCCTACCTGCCAGCCACCCACCTGTGGCTGTACCTGACACCAGTTTTCTGGCTGAAGTTCTCTGAACCTTTCAGTGTGAGCACAGGATATCCAGGTAAGTTCCTATTTTGTTTTAATTAAAACCTTTTTTTATTGGTCTCAGTGTTTTGGGGATAGGAAGTTTCTTTTTGTATTCTGTGAGGCATTGGTTCTCAAACTGAAGGGCTGCCCATGTTGGGAGGTCCTGGAGAGAGTATCTCCTGAGACAAACTTTCTCTGGGACAGACAAGAGATGGATAATATTTTAACCTACTCAACACTCAAAGAATTTAACACTTGAAAATTGATGGTCTGTATTCAGAAATGTCTATTGCAAAATAGTTGAAAAAATAGCAAGGGTGTATCTACCTTATCAACAGAACAGAAACACATCTCATTTTTTTCCCCAGTATCTTTAGGTCAGGCTACTTTATTCATTTCATGGGAAAAATAAAGAATAACAGAGAACATTTCTGTATGAATTGAGACAGAGTGAAATTAATACCCCAGAACCATGTAAAGAGAGAACCAGAGAGAACAAAGTGAAAACCAAAGAAACTTCTTCACTCAGAACAGGGAAACTGGGCAGCTCCCACCAGAAGAGAAATGGCTGAACAGGTCCAGAAGGAACAGGAGGTCAGTAGAACAGAACAGGGACAAGCACCTGACCCCCCTGATTTAATTCAGCAGCTGATGAAAAGAAAGAAAGGACCAACTCGCTATCAAGATACAATGTGCTGAGGAAGTGTGCAACATGGTGGCTGAATTGTATTCCCTAAAAGAGCAGGAATCAGATAGAGCTGCACTGTGTGGGGCTGAGGGGGCAGATAATGAGGGCAGAGAGGCAGATGGGATAATGGCCCCTGGATTGGCTGATACTGTGCTGGGTATAAGGAGACTGATCTATGGGCAGGAGGCTACAGACCTGGTACTGGATATAAACACGGCTCATAATCATGTATCTGTATCAGGGGACAGGAAATCTGCTTCCTACTCACTAACAGAACTACATTACCCACAATCCCCAGAGAGATTTCAGGATGACCCTCAGGCTTTAAGCAGCAGGAGTTTCCCCTGAGGGCGACATTACTGGGAAATGGAGGTCAGTGAATTAGGCTATTGGAGGATAGGGGCGGCCTATGCTAGTATACAGAGAAAAGGGAGACAGTCCTTGATTGGATACAATGATAAGTCTTGGTGTTTATACAGAGGGGATAATAACACATATTCAGTAAGACATGACAGTAAAGAGAATAATTTACCTTATTCCCCTTCCTGCAGGAGAATCAGGATCTGGTTGGACTATGAGGCCGGACGCCTGTCCTTTTATGAGCTGAGTGAGCCAATCAGGCACTTACACACCTTCACTGCCTCCTTCACTGAGCCCCTTCATGCTGCATTCTGGGTATGGGGGGAGGGTGACTGGATGAAAATCCTTAGTTAGTGCCCTTCACAGTTGGGGATACTACCTTACTACTGTAAGGGCAGAAAGTAATGTTTTCCATATGAGATCTAATAATTGCAACATGACATCTTTGTAATAATAGATGTTTCATTCACAATCTATACAAAATCATCCTCAGGGCTCATATTCAAGAGTGCCTGTTCCTGCCTTCCTCTACAATGGACCCTTTCCTATCGTGCTGTACTCACACACAGGTGGAACATAGATTAAAAAAAAATTAGTTTTAAATGTGCACATCGATAGGGGAGGAATAGGAAACTATATGCACATTTAGAAGGACGGCTGTAAACTTTTACCTTATGAGAAAACTGTTCAGCGAAACGCGCGGCAAGGCATTGTGGGGTAACATATGATCTTTCTCTCTTTTATTGTATAAATACCTTTTTACCAGATTGATCATTAAGCCAAACTGATACCTGGGGTTTAGTGGAGTGGTCTAATTTCTATTTTGAAGGGTGCAGTTCCAGCTAACCCTATAGTTAACAGCTAATCATTTTCTTTCTTGACACTTTATCTTACTACTGTTTTCCCTCTTAGATCCTTGATGTTTGTGGTCTTATAGGATAATTTAGCCTCTATAGGAGTACAGTGAAACCTCAATTTTACATCCCCTGATTTTAAGGTTTCCTGCATTTTACACTATTGTTTTGTAGTCCCACTAATATATATTATAGTGAATAGTGTTAAAGACACAAAAGCAAGGAACTGACACACCTAAGGGATACGATAAAAAATAACTTTTATTACTATTATTATAAAATAAATCTCATTAAAAACAAGAATAGAAAAGTCCAGAAAAAAAGAGAGTTAAAAAATCTCAATCACACCCTGTATCTGCTACGAATCTAGCTGACACTCTTAGATACTGTTACTTCAAAATGTATCTTTTGTTATTACCCTTGACTTGAGTTGGCAACAAATATAACCACTATTTCTCCAGGCGTATTTATTATGCACAAAGTAACTTATGTGCACAGAGTGTCGGGTGCAGCCTTATGTTAAAGGACAAATTGTGGTTCCGGCTGACCGGTAAGTATATCTTGCTTTACAGGGCTTTGGAGTAAATCGTAATTGAAAATCCTATGGCTTCGACCATGGATCTTGCAGATATAATACATTTTATTACCATCTATTGAATGTTCTGGTCTTATTTCCTCATTTTATTCTTTATATGTTTTCTATATTGGTGTATGACGTCTTAATGTTATGGTAAGGTAAGTATTGTTAGAGATTAGAAATAAATAGCATCTCTCAATAGAGATGTAGCGAACTGTTCGCCGGAGAACTAATTCGCACGAAAATCGGTTGTTCGCAAGTTCGCAAACTTTTAGCGATGTTCGCAATTTTGGGTTCGCCTTAGCTGGAGCCAAATTTTGACCTCTCACCCCAGAGCCAGCAGATACATGGCAGCCAATCAGGCAGCTCTCCCTCCTGGACCACCCCTGGACCACTCCCTTCCATATATAAACCGAAGCCCAGCAGCCATTTTACATTCTGCCTGTGTGTGCTTGATGAGTTAGCATAGGGAGAGAGCTGTGCAGGGGTTTGAGGGACAGTTTAGGTAGCTTTGCTGACTAGTAATCTACTTTCTACTGCTCTGTATGTAGCTGCTGGGGGCAGCTGTCCTGCTGATCTCATCTGCTGTAACCCAATAGTCCTTGTAAGGACTGCTTTTATTTTCTGATTACTGATTACAACAACGTATTTTTCAGAGAAATTTTTGCCCTTGATCCCCCTCCTGCATGTCACTGCCCAGGTCGTGGCACCCTTTAAACAACTTTAAAATCAGTTTTCTGGCCATTAATGGCTTTTCTAGGTTTCAAAGTTCGCCTTCCCATTGAAGTCTATGGGGTTCGCAAAGTTCGCAAAAGTTCGCACTTTTTGGCAGAAGTTCGCAAACGGGTTCGCGAACTTTTTATGTGAGGTTCGCTACATCTCTATCTCTCAATACCAATTTGTAAAGAGTTTCTGCAAACGAAATGGCTCAGGATCACTCCCCACACACATAAGGTGAGTTTAATCAACACGAAAGGTTTTCTAGAAAATCAAATATCTTACGATCTACTCGCATAAGAATCTCTCAATAGTATCACACTCTTAGCTCCGGTACTATGTATTTTTTTTTTATAAAAGAACACCTATCATATATAATATGGTGCACAATTGAGTTTGTTAAAAAAAAGTTACATCGGTTTGGTTAGACTATGTCCGTCAATAATATTATAGCAGCCTTATTCCATGCTATTAATTTAGATTTCTGGTATCCCTTAGCAATAGTACTTGGCACCATGCATCGAACACTCTATCCACTCGGCTTTAAAGACACACATTTAACGCTAATTATAGTCTTTTTTAATTAGCCTTTGTGGAGTAGCTTGGCGTTCTAATATGCAAATATATTCCCACAAAGGGTGAGAGGATCACGGCGCAAATATTAATCAAAACTCCCAATGTGTTTAACTAATAAACACTAAGTACCTGGGGCGCTGTCCGATCAGAGATGATCCTTTACATAATTGTTCTTAAACCCTTTAACTAACCTTAATTGGTAAATTAAGGTTAGTTAAATATAAGAATATTCTAACACAGTGCTGTCCAACTGGCGGCCCCCGACCCCCCTCTGTGTGGCCCCCCACCTGTCTGGCTGCTTTGATGGCTTACTCTTGTGTAAACTTTAAATGGTATCAGTACTGTGATTAACTGCCCCCCTGCATGGTTCTCACCTCAGATTCAGGCTGTAATCCCTCTGTATTGTTTAAATATGTAATCCCCTGTGTTGTTCACCTTTTACTCTTTGTATTGTTCACCCCCTGCAGTGTTCACACCTCAGGCTCAGGCTGTAATCACCCCCATTGTTCCCCTGTTCACACCTCAGGAGCAGTAGAAACCCACAAATAAACCCTGCCCACTATAAAAAGAACATATACTGAGGTGGTACTGCAATTAAAAAGTTTTTTAATATATAGTTATTGTGCAGACTGTAGGAGCAGTGCCAGCATTGTGTCACTGTATGCTGCCTGTGTGTGCCATACAGCATAGGGCAAGCAGAGTATGGCACACACAGGCAGCATAGGGCAGGCAGAGTATGGCACACACAGGCAGCATAGGGCAGGCAGAGTATGGCACACACAGGCAGCATAGGGCAGTCAGAGTATGGCACACACAGGCAGCATAGGGCAGTCAGAGTATGGCACACACAGGCAGCATAGGGCAGTCAGAGTATGGCACACACAGGCAGCATAGGGCAGGCAGAGTATGGCACACACAGGCAGCATAGGGCAGGCAGAGTATGGCACACACAGGCAGCATAGGGCAGGCAGAGTATGGCACACACAGGCAGCATAGGGCAGGCAGAGTATGGCACACACAGGCAGCATAGGGCAAGCAGAGTATGGCACACACAAGCAGCATAGGGCAAGCAGAGTATGGCACACACAGGCAGCATAGGGCAAGCAGAGTATGGCACACACAGGTAGGGTAGGGCAGGCAGAGTATGGCACACACAGGCAGGGTAGGGCAGGTAGAGTATGGCACACACAGGCAGGGTAGGGCAGGCAGAGTATGGCACACACAGGCAGGGTAGGGCAGGCAGAGTATGGCACACACAGGCAGCATAGGGCAGGCAGAGTATGGTACACACAGGCAGCATAGGGTAAGCAGAGTATGGCACACACAGGCAGCATAGGGCAAGCAGAGTATGGCACACACAGGCAGCATAGGGCAGGCAGAGTATGGCACACACAGGCAGGGTAGGGCAGGCAGAGTATGGCACACACAGGCAGGGTAGGGCAGGCAGAGTATGGCACACACAGGCAGGGTAGGGCAGGCAGAGTATGGCACACACAGGCAGGGTAGGGCAGGCAGAGTATGGCACACACAGGCAGGGTAGGGCAGGCAGAGTATGGCACACACAGGCAGCTTAGGGCAGGCAGAGTATGGCACACACAGGCCAACTATGGCACAAACCAGCCAAGAATGGCACACACAGTCAAAGTATGGCACATGCATGCAGGGTAGGGAAGGCAGAGTATGGCACACACAGGCAGAGTAGGGAAGGCAGAGTATGGCACACACAGGCAGCATAGGGCAGGCAGAGTATGGCACACACAGGCAGCATAGAGCAGGCAGGGTATGGCATACACAGGCAGCATAGGGCAGGCAGAGTATGGCACACAATAACTTGATTTCCTACAAACTTGTGTGTAAATGGTCTTCAGAAAAACAATAAAAAGTGGCAGTCGAATCAGAATTTTGGTGGATTTCTGTTTGTGAATATTGAAATTGTATTTCCATCACTTTTACTCCAAAAAATGTTTTTTCCATGTTCAGTCTGGTTAACCGATTATTGTCAAATCCAATGTAACTCTCTGAAGCAAAATGGGACAGATTCACTCATCACTATATCACTATATAGCAGGTTCATATATCCACAATAAGGGGGCTGGGGCTTCCTTTTAAACCTCCAAATATACTTTATTACTTTGTAATAAACATTTATAAAATCAGCCTATATTACATGAGTGATTTCAGAGGCTGCTCATAAAAGCCATTATGGGAACATCAGATTTACCTACTGCCAACCCTTACAGCCCAATTACCCCATTCTGCCTTCACCCATTAGGCAGAGCACTAAGTGATGATTCTCACCCAGACACCTTCATCCCACCCTACCCAGAATGCAGCATGAAGGGGCTCAGTGAAGGAGGCAGTGAAGGTGTGTAAGTGTCTGACTGGTTCACTCAGCTCATAAAAGGACAGGCGTCCGGCCTCATAGTCCAATGAGATCCGGATTCTCCTGCAGGAAGGGACGTGGGGTAAATGTGTGTCTTTCCTATCATGTCTCACTGAATATCTGTTATTATTCCATCTGTACAAACACCAGGACTTGTTATTATTCCCAATACCAGACTGATCCCCTCCCCTCTCTATACTGGGATAGGCCGCCCCTACCCCCCAGTCCCCTAATTCACTGCCCTCCACTTCCCAGTAATGTCGCCCTGAGGGGAACCTCCTGCTGCTTAAAGCCTGAGCACAATCCTGAAATCTCTCTGGGGATTGTGGGTAATGTTGGTCTGTAATTGAGAAGGATATAGATTTCCTGTCCCCTGATAGAGATAAACGATTCCCAGCCATGTTTATATCCAGTACCAGGTCTGTAGCCTCCTGCCCATAGATCAGTCTCCTTATACCCAGCACAGTATCAGCCAATCCAGGGGCCATTATCCCATCTGCCTCTCTGCCCTCATTATCTGCCCCCTCAGCCCCACACAGTGCAGCTCCATCTGATCCCTGTGCCAGTAAGGAACCCAATGTACCAGCCAAGTTGCACAGCTCCTCCATGTCAGGGATCTGCCCGGCCAACTCTTCCCTCTCTGTCTCCCCCTTGTGGATTATATGAGACACAGCAGCCTCCTCCTGCATCTGGGTCTCTGGGTCCAACTTCTCTCTGCCTGGGGTCAGATCCTCACTGTCTCTTATCTGTCTGTCTGTCTCTTTCTCTAGTGTCAGTACTTCAGCTCCCTTTTCTCTCTCTCTAATGATTCTCACCCAGGCACCCTCCCACCCTACCCAGAATGCAGCATGAAGGGGCTCAGTGAAGGAGGCAGTGAAGGTGTGTAAGCGCCTGATTGGCTCACTCAGCTCATAAAAGGATAGGCATCCGGCCTCATAGTCCAACCAGATCCTGATTCTCCTGCAGAAAGGGATGTGGGGTAAACATGTATATTTACTGTCATGTATAATTAAATATCTGTTATTATTCCATCTGTACAAACCCCAGGACTTGTTATTATACCCAATGGCAGACTGCCTCCCTCCCCTCTCTATACTGGGATAGGCCGCCCCTACCCCCCAGTACCCTGATTCACTGCTCTGCACTTCCCAGTAATGTCGCCCTGAGGGGAAACTCCTGCTGCTTAAAGCTTGAGGTGCCCACTGAAATCTCTCTGGGGATTGTGGGTAATGTAGTTCTGTTAGTGAGTAGGAAGCATATTTCCTGTCCCCTGATACAGATACAAGATTATTAGCCGTGTTTATATCCAGTACCAGGCCTGTAGCCTCCTGCCCATAGATCAGTCTCCTTATACCCAGCACAATATCAGCCAATCCAGGGGCCATTATCCCATCTGCCTCTCTGCCCTCATTATCTGCCCCCTCAGCCCCACACAGTGCAGTTCCATCTGATCCCTGTGCCAGTAAGGAACCCAATGTACCAGCCAAGTTGCACTGTTCCTCCATGTCAGGGATCTGCCCGGCCAACTCTTCCCTCTCTGTCTCCACATTGTCGATTATAACTTGGACAGTATCACATTTTCTCTTTGGTTCTCTATTGTTCTCCTTCCCTGGGTCCATCTTCTTTCTGCCCAGTCAGTTCCTCAGTATCTTGTCTCTCTCTCTCCCTCAATGGTGTTAGTCCCTCGGTGCCTCCTTCTCTCTCTCTGGGGTACATTCCTCAGTGTCCCCTTTATTCCTGGGATTGTTTTTTCAGGTTCCCTCCAGTCAGATTCATCATGAAATTTCTATGTTTCTTTCATGCATATTATACAGTATTTCCCATCAGGCAGCTGGGCCTCTTGCCTACAATGGAGAAGAGAAACCAATGAAGGCAAAATACAGTTACACAAAATATAAAACGTTTTATCAGGAGAATTGCTAAAAGCGAACCCTTCCAGCCCAGTCTGACCCCGGGGCACCAACTGCTTCTGGAATGGGTGGGGGAAGGAATGTTCCTGATCTACAGGTAGGAGACCGTTTTGTAATGATGGACCAACAAACCTAGAGCAACAATTGGCCCATTACTAGTTGTAGCACCGTGGATTTTATTTTGATTTTATAATGATTTACAATAATATATACATCTGCTTTGACATATGAATCAAATCTTTGAGTCAAGTAAAAGCAGCAGATTTTGGGACAAATACTGTCCAGTGTTCAAGGTACAATGTCTTTGTTCTATGTATATTGCTGGGTAAACAGTAAACACAGGTATTGTTACCCAGCAAATATCCTTGGAATAAACAAACAGACAGCATATAGACAATACACTCTATGTACAACTTATTTGAGAAACAAATAAGGCTTTCTACAAAGTTAGTAAATTGTCTAGTTAGGTTTTGTTCATGACAAAAGTTTGCACACAATATTGCACAAGTCAGCACTTGGGGTTGGGGGTTTGCTAAGAACTCTAGTATAAAAGGGAGCCCCCACCATGGGTCAGTAGCTTCGCCTAGGGCCCCTCAACGAGTGCCGGGACATTTGGATCATCGCTTGGTTATTGGGAACCTGAAGGTCTTGGACCAAAGGCTGTGGGGCTCCCCGATTGGGGTGATTTGTGCAGAACTGGCTGTGCTTGTAACTATAATCATACAAAGATAAGTAAATCTATTTAATTCTATTATTACTTGTGTGCGTGTAAGTTATTGCTCACTAACAGTCTATCAGAAGGCTTAATCATTGATCCTGCATATGTATTAATATTTGTCATTAATGTCAATTAATACAAATTATTAATATTAATAAAGGTTCACCCCCTTTATTACATTTGGCGTAGTCGGCAGGATTAACCCTTTTGATGCTGGGAAGTGTAGTAATAACTTGTAAAGAAATTATAGAATTTATAGTGCAGCTTTGTATGGTAGTGTAGTGGCTTGTGCAGGGCAAACATACTGTTGAAAGTTAGCAATAATGTTCTGTTGGCTGAAAAACAAAGTTAGAGGGGTAGATGATCAAACGAGCAACCTTCCCACATGGGCTAGTTCCGGACCCTGGACCCATGTTGCTCGGGATGTGATAGAAAATCAGTAGAGATGTAGCGAACCTCACAAAAAAAGTTCGCGAACCCGTTCGCGAACTTCCGCCAAAAAGTGCGAACTTTTGCGAACTTTGCGAACCCCATAGACTTCAATGGGAAGGCGAACTTTAAAACCTAGAAAAGCCATTTCTGGCCAGAAAACTGATTTTAAAGTTGTTTAAAGGGTGTCACGACCTGGGCAGTGATATGCAGGAGGGGGATCAAGGGCAAAAATTTCTCTGAAAAATACGTTGTTGACACAGCGTTGCGTTTTGTGCTGTAAAGGGCAGAAATCACACTACATTCCTAAACTTGTGTAATAAACTGCTTTAAAACGTCCGGCGCCTACATGCCAATCAAGTCGTGTAAAGGTTACGGCCGGTTCCCACGCAAAGACAAAACGCCGCAGTAGTGGATACGGAATATATTATTGCTGGTGGAAAAACATCGCTCAGGTGATTTTATTGCAATGCAATGTCACTACTATAATGTTATTTCATTTAATGTTTGGTGCAGGAAACAAATTTACACGGGGGCAACAAAGACAATGAATTTTAGGAAGGCAAATTTTAGCTCCTTAAGGGCAGCGCTTCAGGGCATAGATTGGGGCATTATGTTTTCTGATAAAAATACAGAGCAGAAATGGTTGTCATTTAAAATGATATTAAATCATTACTGTTCTCAATTCATTCCATTAATAAGAAAAAGTAGAAGTGTTAAGAATCACCCTATGGGGCTTAACTCTGAGGGAAAGAAGTTAATAGGGAGAAAAAGGAAAGCTTTTAAGAAATATAAGTCAGAGGGGACAGTAGCTGCGTTTAATGAATATAAACACTATAACAAGTGTGTAAAACAGCAATCCGGAAGGCAAAGATAGAAAATGAGGAGCGCATCGCGGCCGAGGCCAAGACTAACCCCAAAAAGTTTTTTAAGTATATTAATAGTAAAAAGATGCAGGTTGAGGGTGTGGCCCCATTGAGTTATAATAACAATATGGTTACAGCGGATACAGAAAAGGCAGATGTGCTTAACCAGTTCTTTTCTTCTGTGTATACAGTAGGGGGAGCCAGAGGGCCAAGTCCCACCCAATAGCTGCACTGTTGCCTCAGCTCCAACTACACAGTGGTTGGCACAGGATATGGTGCTTAAAGGGTTACACACGATAAATGTAAACAAGGCACCTGGGCCAGATGGAATACACCCTCGGGTACTGAGAGAGCTAGGGGCAGAATTGCAGTGGCCCTTGTTTCTGATATTCTCAGACTCTCTTTCATCAGGTATGGTACCTAGGGATTGGAAGAAGGCGAATGTCATTCCCATATTTAAAAAGGGAGTAAGATCTCAGCCTGGCAATTATAGGCCTGTAAGTCTGACATCCGTGGTGGGCAAGTTATTTGAAGGCTTGTTAAGGGATCACATTCAAAATTATGTAGTGGAGAATGCCATTATGAGCAGTAATCAGCATGGCTTTATGAAGGACAGGTCATGTCAGACCAATTTAATTGCTTTTTATGATGAGGTAAGTAAGAAGCTGGACAGTGGGGATGCAGTAGATATCATCTATTTGGATTTTGCGAAAGCATTTGATACCGTTCCCCACAAACGACTGCTTTCTAAGCTAAGGTCTATTGGTCTTAGTGAAGCCGTTTGCACATGGATAGAAAACTGGCTACAGGATCGGGTACAGAGGGTGGTTGTTAATGGTACATTCTCTACTTGGAATAAGGTCCTCAGTGGGGTCCCTCAGGGTTCTGTACTGAGTCCACTTTTGTTTAATTTGTTCATAAATGACTTAGGGGAGGGTATTATGAGTAATGTATCAGTGTTTGCAGATGACACAAAACTCTGCAGACCAGTCAATTCTATCCAGGATGTGACATCCCTGCAGCAGGATCTTGGCCAACTGGCAATCTGGGCAGCTAAGTGGCAGATGAGATTTAATGTGGATAAATGTAAGGTCATGCACCTGGGATGTAAAAATATGCAAGCCCCGTATACCCTTAATGGGACTGCACTAGGCAAATCCCTAATGGAGAAGGACCTTGGAGTCCTTGTAGATAATAAACTTGGCTGTAGCAAGCAATCCCAGGCAGCAGCTGCAAGGGCAAACAAGGTTTTGAGCTGTATTAAAAGGGGTATAGATTCACGGGAGGAGGGGGTTATTCTTCCCCTTTACAGAGCGCTGGTAAGGCCCCATCTAGAATATGCTGTTCAGTTTTGGTCTCCAGTGCTCAAACGGGACATTACTGAGTTAGAGAGGGTCCAGAGAAGGGCAACTAAGCTGGTAAAGGGTATGGAAAGTCTCAGTTATGGGGAAAGACTGGCCCAGTTGGGTCTGTTTACACTGGAGAAGAGGCGCTTAAGAGGTGACATGATAACTATGTATAAATATATAAAGGGATCATATAATAACCTTTCTAATGTTTTATTTACCAGTAGGTCCTTCCAACGGACACGAGGGCACCCACTCCGTTTAGAAGAAGGGAGGTTCCATTTAAACATTCGGAAAGGATTTTTTACAGTGAGAGCTGTGAGGTTCTGGGGTCCCCTCCCCGAATCAGTCGTGCTGGCTGATACATTATATAACTTTATATAGGGGCTGGATGGATTCTTAGCAAGTGAGGGAATACAGGGGTTATGGGAGATAGCTCTCAGTACAAGTTGATCCAGGGACTGGTCCGATTGCCATCTTGGAGTCAGGAAGGAATTTTTTCCCCTCTGTGGCAAATTAGAGAGGCTTCAGATGGGGTTTTTTGCCTTCCTCTGGATCAACTAGTAGTTAGGCAGGTTATATATAGGCATTATGGTTGAACTTGATGGACGTATGTCTTTTTTCAACCCAACTTACTATGTTACTATGTTACTATGTTACTATGTGTAATGTGTTTGGGGCACTACTATAAATAACAGCAAACAGCACTGGACACGTTAAAGAACAGTTTAAATTAAAAAAAAATAAAAATTAATAATAAAAAAAAAGTGATCTCTGGTTGGTGCTGGGGGTGAACTACTAGGAGCAGCACACCAGTCCCCCACAGCTAGACTAATAGCACTCAGCTCTATAAATTACAGTAGCAAAGTAAAAAAACACAAATAAAAAAAAATTATGTGAATGTGTGGTTGGTGCTTAGTGCACTACTATGAGCAGCACACCTGTCTCCAACACACACAGACGGAGCTGCAGTACACAATGAAAAGAACACTAGAGTAACAGTAATCAGAAAATAAAAGCAGTCCTTACAAGGACTATTGGGTTACAGCAGATGAGATCAGCAGGACAGCTGTCCCCAGCAGCTACATACAGAGCAGTAGAAAGTAGATTACTAGTCAGCAAAGCTACCTAAACTGTCCCTCAAACCCCTGCACAGCTCTCTCCCTATGCTAACTCATCAAGCACACACAGGCAGAATGTAAAATGGCTGCTGGGCTTCGGTTTATATATGGAAGGGAGTGGTCCGGGGGTGGTCCAGGAGGGAGAGCTGCCTGATTGGCTGCCATGTATCTGCTGGCTCTGGGGTGAGAGGTCAAAATTTGGCTCCAGCTAAGGCGAACCCAAAATTGCGAACTTCACTAAAAGTTCGCGAACTTGCAAACTTGCGAACACCCGATTTTCGTGCGAATTAGTTCTCCAGCGAACAGTTCGCTACATCTCTAGAAATCAGCAACTCTCTCAGGTGACTCACCCCGATCACCTGTTGCTGAATTTGGATTTGTCTATGTGTTCCAAGGAGCTGAAGTCCTCAGCACAATTGGGTTGGTTGTGTTTTCAGGCGCTTAGGGAGGAGGCAGTCCAAAGGGAGGCAGTTGAGCTTGAGCTGCAGGCAGTTAAAGATCAACTAGCCACAATGAGAGAATGTTTGCGCTCCTCATTAGCACACAATGAAAAGTTGGAGATAGAATTTACAAAATATGTGGTAAAAACTATGAGTAACAATCACCATAGAAAAGAGACAGAACAAGAAGAAAATGGTGCATTAGTTAGAATAAGAGCTCTTATAAGTAAAGGAGACTGGGGGGAGACTGGTCAGGAGCACATGAGGAAGTTCAAGAAGACATGATAAGACCTATTGTGACTACAAGACAAGTCTGTCAAAGTGCAGATTTTGCTGACAGATCTTCAGGAAATACAGAAGCAGCAGATCAACAGTACACTGAGCAACCAAGTTTATCTGCTGCAGTAGTTAAGTTGGGTCAGCTAATTTCCCAGTTAGGAGGAGAAAGTGGTGTGCTTACAGATCCATTAACTTCAGTACTCCCAAACCCACATACAGTAAAAGAAGAATGGGAAAGGCCAGACAAAGTTCCATTTACTGCACATATGAAGAATACATTGCTAGTAGGATCTCCCACCCATTTAAAAGCCCCATTGTTACATAAAACTGAAATATTGTTGGGCAGATTAGAATGTGGAGAGGAAAACATTCCTAGGCAAAGGGTAGTAAAAGTCTGGGGTACAAAAAGGTTAAAAAACATTTGAAGGCAGATGCTTTTAGATTTGCTTCAATATGGTGTACCAAAGCCTGAAATTGATGGTATTCCTAACACTGATTTGTTGAAGCGCTGGAAAAAACTGAGACAAAAGGTGAGGTTGAAATTACCACAACCACAGAATGTGGCAACCTGTAATGTAGAGGACCTATCTTCCCTTTTAGCCCATACATAGAAAAGGAAATGGCTAAACATAAGGGGAACATCTAGGAGGTTATATGAGAGGATAACTAGTGATAGTTTAGGAAAAATACAGAAGCAAAACAATGTTGAGAATGGTACAATTCTACTGGTTTAGTAATAGAACAGCTGTATATCGTAAAAGGTGTTTCTCTTTGTATGTAAAGAATTGCTGCCCCCTCCCTTTATACACAGACTAGTTCAACTGAGGGAGTGATTTATTGCTCAAGATAGAGAAACAAAATACATTTTACATTGTGTTAAATTGTACTGTATGTTAATGTCATTTGTTTTTCTGTTTCAGGATTTAAGAATCTGATTATTTTGAGTTAATATGGTTTTTAATTACAGACATTAAGAGTTGATGGATCCATTATTTTTGACAAATTTTTGTTCTGTTTTTAGATTTCTGTGTAAAGGCCTTAAGACATGTCTGTTTTTTTTGTTAAAAAGTTTTTAAAGAACTGTGGTACTACAAATAAGAATGAAACTGGAAACACTTTGGGCCTGATTCACTAAAGTGCGATAAAATTTATCGCATGTTTTGCGTTAAATTAGTCGCGATAATTAGCGCTCGATTCACCATAGTATTATCGCGTGCGTTAACTCGCCATATCGCATGCGTTAATTTCCGCGCTGAAAAGAATACAATCGCATGATTCACAAACACTTAGGCGCACTAAATATCGCATTGGTCTATGCAAAAATTAACCCATACTACAGGCAGGTGATAAATTCTAGAAAAGTGCAGTAAATGAGTTTTTGGCAATAAAATATGGACTTACAGTGTTATTTATTCAGTCTGTGTCTTTTTACTCAATTTTACTAAAGTCTTGGGATGTATGGAATTTCCCTACTAATATACAGTACTATAGTGGTAAATATTTAGTCGCCATAATATACAGTACTATAGCGGTGAATATTTAGTCGCCATAATATACAGTACTGTAGCGGTGAATATTTAGTCGCCATAATATACAGTACTGTAGCGGTGAATATGTTGTCGCCAAAATATACAGTACTATAGCGGTAAATATTTAGTCGCACAAAATACATTACTAGGTATAATAATTATAGAAAAGTACAGTAAATGAGCTTTTGCCAATAAAATATGGACTTTGCAGTGTTATTTATTCAGTCTGTGTTTCCCCCAGAGTGACGCAGCCGCCAGTTTGCAGCGAAATGGGCATTTTTAATACAGTAATTTTCTGCAAGTATTGGCGTGTATGGCTAACATGGCGTGCGTTTATTCGCGCGACTATTTATATGCAGCTACAAGTGATGAAATGTTTCGCCAGGCATGGATTCGCAGCAAATTTTTGGACGTACAGCAAATTTTTCCGCGGCGAATTTTTTCATGCGTTTCGCAAAACAATCTGCCAATGGCAAAACGCATAAAAAAATTTGCCACTCAAAAATTCACCGCACGTCCAAAAATTTACACAGGCGTCAAAAAATAATAGTTGCGGGCAACAATTTTTTTGCCCGCACAACATTTTTGCCGTTTTGTGGATCTTTCGAAAGATTTGCTAATTTTTCATAAAAGATAACCAGAACACATTCACTCATCACTAGTGGCTACTATTTATATGTGGCTAATATTTATATACACTATTTATATGCGGCGACAATTTATATACACTATTTAAAGCTACCATTTATATCCGGCGACTAACCGCGAGAGTTATTTAGCGCATGTACCGGCAAATACCGCATTTAAATTGTCTTCGCGAGTTAAATAACGCATGCAATATCGCGCGTAAAATAGCGCAAGTATGCTTATAGTGAATCGTGCGAAAAGTCGCGAAAATTAATACGCAATAAAATTTTTACCGCATGCTAAACAGATCTTAAATGCTAATTTTTATCAAGTGCATTAACAAATGGGTTAATAGCAAAACAATGGACAGCAAACAAGGATTTGGACATTGTTAATCTTCAATGGACATCAGTACAAAGTATTGAAGAACCTGGAATTCATTTGAATGGTGACCTGGAAACTTAAATGGACATTGGTTTTGGACTTTATAAATGAATATTTATGTTTTGTTCAATTGTTTCTACCGGCTGAAATTAGCATTGCATACACTATTGTACTAATGGTAATAGGAATGTTATGGCTTGTTACATGAACTGTAAAGTGCTAGTTAGTGGATTTTAGAGCACAGGCAGCACAGCTGAACTGTATACCTCCAATGGTATATAATATTGTGCAGTGAACCTGCAGTATAGAGAAGACCCTGGCTGACAATCTGTAGATTCTGGCAAATACCAGAGGGGCTGCTGTAAGATGCCATAGACACTCACTATTTATTGGGCTGGTGAAAGGATGTTTGGGGCTCTGTGTACTTGAAATGCCAGGGCCTATTTTGAACTTATCCCTTATGAAGTCAGTCTATGAAATTCTTTGATAAAAAAGAAAGATAGTGTAATTTATTATCCTGAGGGAAAAATTGTATGTGAAACTAGAAAGGGAAGTTTGAGAACAAACTTCATGTTGGGTTGAAAAACATGAAGTCACTGAATGGGCTCCGCCCACTTTCTCTGACCATGGACCACAGTTATATAGTAAAAACCACTGTGCAAAGTTTGGGGACCCTGGTTTTAATAGTGTCTGCATGGCAGCAACTTAAATTTCCCCACTGAAAGTCAACGACATCTGATTGGTGGTTGGTGGCTCCACCCCCTTTTTCTAACCTGGAACTGCAGTTACCCAGTGACTAACTCTGCGAAGTTTAGGGACCCTAGGATTAATAGTTAAAGAACGGCAGCAATTACACCAATAAAAGTCAATAGGTGAATTGTGATTGGTGGTTCCGCCCACTTTTTCTAACCTTGAGTAGAAGTCACCCAGTGACAAACAGTGGGCACCCTGGCATAAATAGTTTGAGAATGACAGCATTTTAAATTTAAACCAATAAAATTCCATGGTTGAAATCTGATTGGCTGTTAGTGGCCCAACCTTCTTTTCCTATTTTTGAACTGCAGTCCCCCAGTGACCAACATTGCAAATTTTGGGGACTCAGGCATTCATTGTGAGGCTGAGAGCATTTTACACTTCACCATTAAAAGTAAATAGGTGAAATGTTATTGGCTGTTGGTGGCTCCACCCACTTTTTTCCTAACTTTGAATGGAAAATACCCAGTGACTAACTCTGGAAACTTTAACAACCCTGGAATTAATATTTAAATAATGGCATCAGTTTAAATATAAACCAAGGAAATCTAATGGGTGGAAATGGATTGGCCGTTGGTGGCTCCTCCCACTTGTTTGGGAACCCTGATATAAATAGTGTGAGCAAAGCAACATTTTAAATATAAACCAAAAAAATTTAATAGGTGAAGTCTGATTGGCTGTTGGTGGCTCCACCCACGTTTTAAAACCTAAAAATGCAGTTCCCTAGTGACCCTGGTGTTAATACTGTGAGAATGGCAGCAGGTTGAATTTCCCATTGAAAATCAATAGGTAAAATCTGATTGGCTGTTGTTGGCTCCACCCACTTTTTCTAACTCTGAACTGCATTTACCAGGTGACTAGCTCTGCAAATTTTGGAGACCTTAGTATTAATATTTAAAGAATGGCTGCAGTTTAAATTTAAACATATGAAGTCTATAGGTGAAATCTAATTGGTTGTTGTTGGCCCCACCCACTTTTCTAAACTTGGAACATAGTCACCTAGTGACAAACTGTGCAAAGTTTGGGGACCCTGACATTAAACATGTGAGAATGGCAACAGTTAAAATTTTCCCACTGAAAACAATGAAAGAAATGTGATTGGCTTTTAGTGGCCCTGCCCACTTTTTCTAACCTTGGGTACAAAGTCACGCAGTGACTGACTGTGCAAAGTTTGGGAACTCTGGCATCAAGCCAATAAAATTTAATGGGTGAAATCTGATTGGCTGTTGGTGGCCCCGCCCACTTTTTCCAAAACTAAAACTGTAGTCCTCTAGTGACCAACTGTGAAAAGTTTGGGGACCCTGGTGTTAATACTGTCAGAATGGCAGCAGGTTGAATTTCCCCATTTAGAGTCAATAGGTAAAATCTGATTGGCTGTTGGTGGCTCCACCCACTTACAAAAATACAAAAAAACTTAAATGCGTAGTCACCCAGTGTCTGACTATGCAAAGTTTGGGAAGCCTGGCAACAAACCAATAAAAATCAATAGGTGAAATCTGATTGGTTGTTGGTGGCTCCGCCCACTTTTCAAAACTAAAATTGCAGTCCCCTAGTGACCAACTGTGAAAAGTTTGGGGACCCTGGTGTTAGTACTGTGAGAATGGCAGCAGGTTGGATTTCCCCATTGAAAGTCAATAGGTAAACTCTGATTGGCTGTTGGTGGCTCCGCCCACTTTTTCTTACCTTGAATGCGTAGTCATCCAGTGACTGACTGTGCAAATTTTGGAAAATCTGGCATCAAACCAATAAAAATCAATAGGTGAAATCTAATTGGTTGTTGTTGGCCCCACCCACTTTTCTAAACTTGGAACATAGTCACCTAGTGACATACTGTGCAAAGTTTGGGGACCCTGACATTAAACATGTGAGAATGGCAGCAGTTAAAATTTTCCCACTGAAAACAATGAAAGAAATATGATTGGCTTTTGGTGGCCCCGCCTACTTTTTCTAACCTTGAGTACAAAGTCACGCAGGGACTGACTGTGCAAAGTTTGGGAAGCCTGGCATCAAACCAATAAAAATCAATAGGTGAAATCTGATTGGTTGTTGGTGGCTCCGCCCACTTTTCAAAACTAAAATTGCAGTCCCCTAATGACCAACTGTGAAAAGTTTAGGGACCCTGGTGTTAATTCTGTGAGAATGGCAGCAGATTGAATTTCCCCATTGAAAGTCAAAAGGTAAACTCTGATTGGCTGTTGGTGGCTTCGCCCACTTTTTCTTACCTTGAACCACAGTTACCTGGTGCCTAACCCTGTAAAGTCTGGGGTCCCCGGTGTTATTACTGTGAGACTGGCAGCAGGTTGGATTTCTGCCAAGTTAATAGGTAAAATCTGATTGGCTGTTCACATCTCCGCCCACTTTTGGGCATCCAACAATCATCATATTTTCATTCAGGCTGAACCCATGACTGTGTGATTCAAGTTTGGGGGTGTGGCCTCAAAGCTGTAAGTTTGGCAGCAGTTTCAATTTCCCCATAAAAGTCAAAGGTACAATATGATTGGCTGCTGTTGGCCCCTCCCACTTTGTGGGGTTTTTTTTAAAAAAAAAAAAAACCTGAATGTGTAGTCACCCAGTGACTGACTGTGCAAAGTTTGGAAAATCTGGCATCAAACCAATAAAAATCAATAGGTGAAATCTGATTGGCTGTTGGTGGCTCCGCCCACTTTTCAAACCTTAAACTGCAGTCCCCTAGTGACCAAGTGTAAAAAGTTTGGGGACCCCGACGTTATTACTGTGAGACTGGCAGCAGGTTGGATTTTCGCCAAATCAATAGGTAAAATCTGATTGGCTGTTTGGGCATCCAATAATCATCCTATTTTCATTCAGGCTGACCCCATGACTGTGTGATTCAAGTTTGGGGAGTGAAGCCTCAAAGCTGTAAGATTGGCAGCAGTTTCAATTTCCCCATTAAAGTCAATGATTAAAATTTGATTGGCTGTTGTTGGCCCCTCCCACTTTGGGGTCATCCAACAAATGTTGCTGCTTCATTCGGGGTGACCCCATTATTATATTATTCAAGTTTGGGGGGTGTAGCTTCAAAGCTGTAAGTGTAGCAGCAGTTTGAAAATCTTCCCTGTCAAAGTCAATGGGAAAATTGGGGGGTTCGGAGCGGCGCCACAAAAAGACGGGGGGCCGGATCGCTTAGAAAAGCACAAGCAACCTGCTCTGCTATAGGGCGAAGATGTGTGGGGAGTTTGGGTGTTGTACCCCTAAAACTGTAGGAGGAGTGGCATTTAGAAAATGGGGGGCACTAAGAAGAAGAAGAAGAAGAAGAAGCGGAAGAATAAGCCAAAGTCGAAGAACAGTCTGTGGGGTTTTCAACCCAACACAACTAACAATGTCAGTAGCATTATTGTATAAGTAATTATTATAAGTGTGAAGAGGGTCATGTCATGTCATTTTGTGAGTTAGTACTGTGA
The DNA here is from genome assembly GCF_000004195.4 of Xenopus tropicalis. Lineage (NCBI taxonomy): Eukaryota > Metazoa > Chordata > Amphibia > Anura > Pipidae > Xenopus > Xenopus tropicalis. The sequence continues at coordinate 4,103,318 of NC_030682.2, forward strand.
TGTCAATGGGGTTGGCTGAAAGAGATTTTGGACAACTCTATATAACTGAAGCAAAAGCCTTTAAAAAAACTGCAAATAATACACAATTCTGTTGAGGGACACGGTTGTTTATAAGAAGTCACTGTTAGACTTGATAGTATCATCCCAAGTGATTTGAATGCCCTGGCTGATTTGTGGCCTTATGGGTGGAATTTGTGGCTACTAGTGATAGACATATTTTGGAAAAGCATTGGCAGAATGTGTACTGAGACTAAAACTCTGCTAAAAGGAATTCAGTTGCCATTTGGTCTATAAGAGGGGGGTTAGGTAGAAACAAAGTGCATGGCAGATACATAATATAGTAAACATATTGCTTATCAAAGAAGCACTGTTTAACTATGTGAGCTGTAAAGCCTGCAATGAAACCTGCCCTTGGCCTAATTGTTTTGAGCAGCTGATGGTCTGTAATGAAAGTGCAGAGCAAGAGGGATTCCTATACATGTTTGCCCAAGATATATATCTATAAGTAGACACAGATTTTCTCACTGGACAGAAATCATTATAGAGGTGTTTTATGACTTGGGATATAGTTGAGATTTGTTTATTGTTTTATTAAATGTCATTAATTGTTTATTTGTTTAGGGCAGGGGTCAGGAACCTTTTTGGCCGAGTGAGCCATAAACACCACATATTTTAAAATGTAATTCCGTGAGAGCCATACAATATGTTTGGCCACAGATGCTGCGGGGCAAGGTAGGGTGGGTCCCAAGGATGCCGGATGTGATGCAGAGGAGGGCGTGGCCTGTGCTCGGCCAATAGAAGACGTGTTCTAAGGCTTAGAACACGTCTTCTATCCGCCAAGTGCAGGGGCAAGGTAGGGTGGGTGCGAAGGATACCGGATGCGGATGTGATGTGGAGGAGAGCTTGGCCTGCGCTCAGCGGATAGAAGACGTGTTCAAGAGCTTAGAACACGTCTTAGAACGTCTTAGAACACGTCCTCTATCCACCAAGAGCAGGCCACGCCCCCCGTTATTTTTTTTATTAAAGATTTGGCAGCGAGCCAGATGCAGCCATCAAAAGAGCCACATTTGGCTCCCGAGCCATAGGTTCCCTACCCCTGGTTTAGGGTAATGGGGACAACCAGTGAATGCATATATTGCATTGAATGCAGCATTGTATGTTATCTGTATTAGAGGACTTACCAATTTGTATACTGTTGGTTATTATTATCAAATCAGTATATTTTGTAAATCAAGGGGTGGAATGTAGCACGGTGGATTTTATTTTGATTTTGTAATGATTAACAATAATATATGCATCTGCTTTGACATATGAATCAAATCTTAGGTTTGAGTCCAGTGTTCAAGGTACAATGTCTTTGTTCTATGTATATTGTTGTGTAAACAGTAAACACAGGTATTGTTACCCAGCAAATAACCTTGGAATAAACAAACAGACAGCATATAGACAATACACTCTATGTACAACTTATTTCAGAAACAAATAAGGCTTTCTACAAAGTCTAGTTAATAGGTTTTGTTCATGACAAAAGTTTATACACAATATTGCACAAGTCAGCACTTGGTGTTGGGGGTTTGCTAAGAACTCTAGTATAAAAGGGGCCCCCACCCTGTGTCAGTAGCTTCGCCTAGGACTCCTGAACGAGTGCCGGGACATTTGGATCATCGCTTGGTTATCGGGAACCTGAAGGTCTTGCACCAAAGGTTGTGGGGCTCCCCGATTGGGCTGAATTGATGCAGAACTGGCTGTGCTTGTAACTAATCATACAAAGATAAATAAATCTATTTGATTCTATTATTACTTGTGTGAGTGTAAGTTATTGCTCACTAACAGTCTATCAGAAGGCTTAATCGTTGATCCTGCATGTTTATTAATATTTGTCATTAATGTCAATTATTACAAATTATTAATATTAATAAAGGTTCATCCCCTTTATTACACTAGTAATTATAGCAAACAGGGTGGTCTCCTGTCCAGTTTGTTCCAGTGCAGCCCATGTGGAGACCTAAGTAAAGATCTCCAGCATTAACTGTCTTTTGCAGTGGATTGAAGTAAGTGCCAGGAGGCAATGGGTTAACTGTGGACATGCTGCAGGTCACATACACAGGCCTGCTTGAACAATGGGAGGCAGTACTAATGCCCCACCCTGGGCAGTTCCAGCCAATGGAACAATGGGAATAGTAACAAAGGGGGTGGGATCTCAACCCCCAGGACTTTCCAACTGGCTACAGAGGGGCTGGGGCAGCTAGTTGGTACAGAGTGTTGGGCATAGTGGCTGCGGTGCTACGTCTGACCGGATTACTGGCTATTGGATCAGGGAAGGTCCAAGCAACTGACCCCAGCAGAACCACTGAGGATCCAGATTGCCTGCAGAGTGGATCACTGCTGGAATTGGGGGGCTGCTGCACCCTTGGAGGAAGGGGTACCAGGACTACTTGCTCCGCTGGCCAGGAAGTACTGTGTTGTATTGTGGGGGGCATGTTTAACCCCTGTGTTGCTGGACATTCTGTGACTATTCTTTAAGTGTGGGACATTCCATCCATTGTTGGAAAGCTATTGGCTGCCTACCTGTGGGGTTTCCCAGTGTGGATTTGCTTTGTTGTTATGTGTGATACTGTTTAATTAAACCACTAAAACCAAATATTGAAGTTCTGTGGCTTTGCCATATCCTGGCATCCCAGCCCAGTTTAAACCTGCATGTTTGGGTTTTAGCTGTGTGAAACCTGAAAAAAGTTGAGCCAATCACTTCCCTCGGTCATAACCTGGTCCCCAACATCATTACTTTTTGCCCTTTATTCAGGCATTCCCCTAAAGTTTGACACAGTTTACAGCTGGGAGGGAAATATGTAGTTTCCTCTACTGGGTTAAAGGGCATATAAACCCTGCTGCACAGCGCGGCTCAACCAAATGTTACTCAGCTGTTGCCGGACTACAAATCCCAGAATAATATAAGATATAATGATGGGTGAGGCATGCTGGGAGCTGTAGTCCAGCAACATCAGGGTTGTATAAAGCAATATTGCACAATAAAACTTTTCCCCAAATCTAATCTCCCAAGTTTTGGTCAGAATTGTTATTGGTGACTTTTCTTCCATCTATAATAGTGGTGTCCAACTTCTGTGGAACCGAGGGCCAGAATTTTTCCGGCCTCAGTGGTGGAGGGCCCATAATGGAAGCTAGTTTTGACCACTCCCCTTTTTAAAACCACACCCACTTAAAACCACACCCATGTTATTACATGACCATACCCATATTAATGGTGGTAGTACAGCAAAAACCTGCCATACTCTGCCTTCCCTACCCTGCCTGTGTGTATGGCACACACAGGCAGCTTAGGGCAGGCAGAGTATGGCACACACAGGCAGGGTAGGGCAGGCAGAGTATGGCACACACAGGCAGGGTAGGGCAGGCAGAGTAGGGCAGGCAGAGTATGGCACACACAGGCAGGGTAGGGCAGGCAGAGTAGGGCAGGCAGAGTAGGGCACACACAGGCAGGGTAGGGCAGGCAGAGTATGGCACACACAGTCAGGGTAGGGCAGGCAGAGTATGGCACACACATGCAGGGTAGGGCAGGCAGAGTATGGCACACACAGGCAGGGTAGGGAAGGCAGAGTATGGCACACACAGGCAGGGTAGGGCAGGCAGAGTATGGCACACACATGCAGGGTAGGGCAGGCAGAGTATGGCACACACAGGCAGGGTAGGGCAGGCAGAGTATGGCACACACAGGCAGGGTAGGGCAGGCAGAGTATGGGACACACAGGCAGCCTACAGTTACATAATGCTGGCACTGCACAATAACTATATATTAAAAAACTTTTTAATTGCAGTACCACCTCAGTATATGTTCTTTTTGTAGTGTGCAGGGATTATTTGTGGGTTTCTACTGCTCCTACAGTCTGTCTGAGGTGTGAACAGGGGAACAATGTGGGTGATTACAGTCTGAGCCTGAGGTGTGAACACTGCAGGGGGTGAACAATGCAAAGGTGTGAACAGTACAGGGGATTACATGTTTAAACAATACAGGGGGTTTACAGCCTGAATCTGAGGTGAGAACCATGCAGGGGGCAGTACTGATACCATTTAGAGTTTACACTCCACACAGCGGGCTGCCAGTTGGACAGCACTGATCTATAATTACTTTTTTTTTTTTCAACATGTATAGAAAACTAGGGGGCGCAGTGGGACAGCATTAGTTGGGTTTACAGCCCATTTAAAGTATTTCTGGGGCAGTTCAGTACCTGGCCAGGAGGTGTCAGGATTCCCTAGTTTAGGTTAACATATTAAAGGAGACATATTAGATAAATGGGAAAAACCCTAATTTTGTAGGCAATTATGAATAATATCCGGTGCTGGTTTCCCTTTGGGCTAAACATTAACCCTATCTGTAACAATGGCCCCTTTATTGGAGCTCCCTATAGATCCTCTCAGGTCCCTGTCTGGGTTTCACATGAGGGGTGGGCGTGTCCTAACGGTCCCTGCCAGAAGCACAGTAGGAGGGGGAGAGCCAATCACAGCCCTGCACTCACACAAGCACAGACAGGCTTCAGTTCCCTATCAGGTCAGCCTAGCTGCTGATTGGTTCCTATCCTACAGTGCCGCCGCCCCCCTGCACAGCCTGGGAAAGGAGGCAGCAGGAAGTGGAACAGATGGGTGGGGCTAGTGGGATTTGGGGGAATTTCTCAATAAATCAGTCAGAAACACAACTTTAAGCACAATCCTTCTATATCTAGAGGAGTATAATTCCCTGGTACATTCATCATTTTCATAGGATATGTCTCCTTTAAATATAGTATAGTGTTTGTTACCTGACACATAATTGCTTATGTATTGCCTCCTAAACTAATTGGGAATATTGTGGGTACCAAGTGCCTGGGGAGTTCAGCTGTCGGGCAGAGAGTGCTCCATTCGGGCCAAGCAGAGAGGTTCCCTCTTGGACTGTTCCACTGTTACTGGGATGTTTGAGCAATTAGCAATGGGTTCCTGTGTTCCTGGGGGTATAACAGTGATGCTCTATGGCAGGAATCACTTCAGGAGGAATAGTTGTCCCCATACAATATGTTGTATTTCATCTGTAGCCATTGGTCAAGAGAAGTATTGGGGTGCACCACTTACCCACTTACATATTAAGGGCCTGGTGTTTAGTTATTGTATTGTGGGCCCAGTCACATGTGGGAGCAGCAGAACTGTGAGAACCTACCGGATCCCCCTGAGCCCCCCACACAGACATGGGGTCTCCTACCCTATAGTTACACCATGTGGAATATGTAAGGTGCTGCCATTCATAACTATTATATTGAAATACATTTACTGTACCCTCCATGTCGCCTCTCAATCACACAGGCACCTCCTGATATAAATATATTCACTTATCACTTACTGATTGGTTGTTCTGGAGAAGTCCAAGTGCTGAGTCTCTTGTTACTGGGGCTTAGCTTGTCTGGCGCAGGCCGGGCAGTCTCTCTGTGCTGGGGAGTGCAGGCCGGGCAGTCTCTCAGTACTGGGGAGTGCAGGCCGGGCAGTCTCTCAGTACTGGGGAGTGCAGGCCGGGCAGTCTCTCAGTGCTGGGGAGTGCAGGCCGGGCAGTCTCTCTGTGCTGGGGAGTGCAGGCCGGGCAGTCTCTCAGTACTGGGGAGTGCAGGCCGGGCAGTCTCTCAGTGCTGGGGAGTGCAGGCCGGGCAGTCTCTCAGTGCTGGGGAGTGCAGGCCGGGCAGTCTCTCAGTGCTGGGGAGTGCAGGCCGGGCAGTCTCTCAGTGCTGGAAGGTGCAGGCTAGGCAGTCTCTCAGTGCAGGGGAGTGCAGGCCAGACAGTCTCTCAGTGCAGGGGAGTGCAGGCCAGACAGTCTCTTGGTGCTGGAAGGGGCAGGAAGGGCAGTCTCTCAGTGCCGGGGAGTGCAGGCTGGGCAGTCTCTCAGTGCCAGGGAGTGCAGGCCGGGCAGTCTCTCAGTGCTGGAAGGTGCAGGCTGGGCAGTCTCTCAGTGCTGGGGAGTGCAGGCTGGGCAGTCTCTCAGTGCTGGAAGGTGCAGGCTGGGCAGTCTCTCAGTGCTGGGGAGTGCAGGCCGGGCAGTCTATCAGTGCTGGGGAGTGCAGGCCGGGCAGTCTCTCAGTGCTGGGGAGTGCAGGCTGGGCAGTCTCTCAGTGCTGGAAGGTGCAGGCTGGGCAGTCTCTCAGTGCAGGGGAGTGCAGGCCGGGCAGTCTCTCAGTGCCGGGGAGTGCAGGCCGGGCAGTCTCTCAGTGCAGGGGAGTGCAGGCCGGGCAGTCTCTCAGTGCAGGGGAGTGCAGGCTGGGCAGTCTCTCGGTGCTGGGGAGTGCAGGCCGGGCAGTCTCTCAGTGCTGGGGAGTGCAGGCCGGGCAGTCTCTCGGTGCTGGGGAGTGCAGGCTGGGCAGTCTCTCGGTGCTGGAAGGGGCAGGAAGGGCAGTCTCTCAGTGCAGGCAGTCACAAGCTGGGCAGTCTCTCAGTGCTGGGGAGTACAGGCCAGACAGTCTCTCAGTGCAGGGGAGTGCAGGCCGGGCAGTCTCTCAGTGCTGGGGAGTGCAGGCCGGGCAGTCTCTCAGTGCTGGGGAGTGCAGGCCGGGCAGTCTCTCGGTGCTGGGGAGTGCAGGCTGGGCAGTCTCTCGGTGCTGGAAGGGGCAGGAAGGGCAGTCTCTCAGTGCTGGGGAGTGCAGACCGGGCAGTCTCAGTGCTGGAAGGGACAGGCTGGGCAGTCTCTCAGTGCTGGAAGGCACAGGCGGGGCAGTCTCTCAGTGCTGGGAAGTGCAGGCCGGGCAGTCTCTCAGTGCTGGGGAGTGCAGGCCGGGCAGTCTCTCAGTGCTGGGGAGTGCAGGCCGGGTAGTCTCTCAGTGCAGACAGTCACAGGCTGGGCAGTCTCTCAGTGCAGACAGTCACAGGCTGGGCAGTCTCTCAGTGCAGACAGTCACAGGCTGGGCAGTCTCTCAGTGCAGGCAGTCACAGACCAGGCAGTCTCTTAGTGCCGGCAGTCACAGGCTAGCTGTTGCTTTTGGAACTGACACTCAGTACACAGAGAATTTATATAAAGGCTGCACCCCTCTCACAGCAACATTTATTGTTTCTCATAAATGTTATACTTTGTGTATAACATGTGAAACAGAAAAACATAGTGATAAAGCAGAATACAAAGGCCTTGACTCCCATACTAATACTAGGGTGATTTTAAAAGAAGAAAAAACCGAACGAAAAAATTTGAAACTAACCCGAGATATGGAAGATTAATGGAAAGGGAGACACATGTACATCTATGTAGGATACACAAATATCAGAATTCCAAACCTTCCTATACACCCTCAATGAACATGGCCACTCATAATCATAACAAGATAAAGGGATCAATACATACCACACAAAATAAATATTATTCAAGTAAATCTAACCCACCTAATAAGGAGGGGATGTTACAATGTACAGGACACCCCCATGTATAGTGTCAATACACAAAATAGATATGAAACACAGGAATCCTATAGAATCCCACAGGAGGGAGATGGTATAGTAAGACCAAAAGCAAATATCACAGCACCCACAAACCCCTCTTTGGCACCGAGAGTTAGAGGTAAAAGGGGGGGAAGAGAATCCCAACAAGGGATCAAATGATTCCTCAAGTAGGAAAATTCAATATTTCAGATCATATAATGGCTAATAGTGAGATTAGTTTACTTAATAAAGGGTTAATGTTTGTCCCAACACCTAAGATTAACATATTAAATCGATTTGTAGATCTACATAAACTTATTCGAAATCTAACGCTTAAAAGACATTTTTTAATAAAAGAAAAAAAACAAGGTAAAGGCCAACTTGAGGAAATCCTCAATACAGAGGAAGACCATAATACTTTAAAGATATTGGAAGGATTATTAGCAGAGAACACATCAATGGCAATACGTACTCCCTTTAAAAATAAATCACAGTATTACCCCTTATACAATAAGGGCTCATATATCCAAACATTCTATGAGATTGTGTAGGCAGATTTACAAAAATTGGATCAATGTAGGCAGAACAAGGATAATCTAAAGAAAGGAGAAAGCAAGCCCTACATAACTTAAAGGAGACATATTGGATAAATGGGAAACCCCTAACCCTGTAGGCAATTATGAATAATATCCGGTGCTGGTTTCCCTTTGGGCTAAACATTAACCCTATCTGTAACAATGGCCCCTTTATTGGAGCTCCCTATAGATCCTCTCAGGTCCCTGTCTGGGTTTCACATGAGGGGTGGGCGTGTCCTAATGGTCCCTGCCAGAAGCACAGTAGGAGGGGGAGAGCCAATCACAGCCCTGCACTCACACAAGCACAGACAGGCTTCAGTTCCCTATCAGGTCAGCCTAGCTGCTGATTGGTTCCTATCCTACAGTGCCGCCGCCCCCCTGCACAGCCTAGGAAAGGAGGCAGCAGGAAGTGGAACAGATGGGCGGGGCTAGTGGGGTTTGGGGGAATTTCTCAATAAATCAGTCAGAAACACAACTTTAAGCACAATCCTTCTATATCTAGAGGAGTATAATTCCCTGGTACATTCCTAATTTTCGTAGGATATGTCTCCTTTAAAGAACAATAAGGAGATTATTATACGTCCAGCGGCTAAAGGTGGAGGCACAGTTATTATGAATAGAAGTGAGTACATTAAAGAGGCCAATAGAATTTTAAATGACAGTAATACATATTGCAGATTTGGGAAAGATCCCCCCCCCCATAAGTTACAGTTACAGAGTAAACAACTCATAGAACAGGCAGCAAGGAAAAGTATTCTCAATAAAGAAGAAAAATCATTTTTTATTTCTACCCATCCAAAAATTTCTTATTTTTATCATAATCCTAAAATTCATCAATCCATAATTGCAGGAACATATAGTTTAACAGCACATATATCAGAATATGTGGATTTTTTTCTACAACCTACAGTTCCACAACTTTTATCCTATCTTAGAGACTCTAAAAACTAGATGGTTTTGTATGGAAAGATCAGTATACAGGTATGGGATCCCTTATCCGGAAACCCATTATCCAGAAAGTTCCAAATTATGGAAAGGCCATCTCCTATAGACTCCATTATAATCAAATAATTCTTATTTTTAAAAATGGTTTCTCTTTTCTCTGTAAAAATAAAACAGTACCTGTACTTGATCCCAACTAAGATATAATTACCCCTTATTGGGGCAGAACAGTCCTATTGGGTTTATTTAATGGTTAAATGATTCCCTTTTCTCTGTAATAATAAAACAGTACCTGTACTTGATCCCAACTAAGATATAATTACCCCTTATTGGGGCAGAACAGCCCTATTGGGTTTATTTAATGGTTAAATGATTCCCTTTTCTCTGTAATAATAAAACAGTACCTGTACTTGATCCCAACTAAGATATAATTACCCCTTATTGGGGGCAGAACAGCCCTATTGGGTTTATTTAATGGTTAAATGATTCCCTTTTCTCTGTAATAATAAAACAGTACCTGTACTTGATCCCAACTAAGATATAATTACCCCTTATTGGGGGCAGAACAGCCCTATTGGGTTTATTTAATGGTTAAATGATTCCCTTTTCTCTGTAATAATAAAACAGTATCTGTACTTGATCCCAACTAAGATCTAATTACCCCTTATTGGGGGCAGAACAGCCCTATTGGGTTTATTTAATGGTTAAATGATTCCCTTTTCTCTGTAATAATAAAACAGTACCTGTACTTGATCCCAACTAAGATATAATTACCCCTTATTGGGGGCAGAACAGCCCTATTGGGTTTATTTAATGGTTAAATGATTCCCTTTTCTCTGTAATAATAAAACAGTACCTGTACTTGATCCCAACTAAGATATAATTACCCCTTATTGGGGGCAGAACAGCCCTATTGGGTTTATTTAATGGTTAAATGATTCCCTTTTCTCTGTAATAATAAAACAGTACCTGTACTTGATCCCAACTAAGATATAATTACCCCTTATTGGGGGCAGAACAGCCCTATTGGGTTTATTTAATGGTTAAATGATTCCCTTTTCTCTATAATAATAAAACAGTACCTGTACTTGATCCCAACTAAGATATAATTACCCCTTATTGGGGGCAGAACAGCCCTATTGGGTTTATTTAATGGTTAAATGATTCCCTTTTCTCTGTAATAATAAAACAGTACCTGTACTTGATCCCAACTAAGATATAATTACCCCTTATTGGGGGCAGAACAGCCCTATTGGGTTTATTTCATGGTTAAATGATTCCCTTTTCTCTGTAATAATAAAACAGTACCTGTACTTGATCCCAACTAAGATATAATTACCCCTTATTGGGGCAGAACAGCCCTATTGTGTTTATTTAATGGTTAAATGATTCCCTTTTCTCTGTAATAATAAAACAGTACCTGTACTTGATCCCAACTAAGATATAATTACCCCTTATTGGGGGCAGAACAGCCCTATTGGGTTTATTTCATGGTTAAATGATTCCCTTTTCTCTGTAATAATAAAACAGTACCTGTACTTGATCCCAACTAAGATATAATTACCCCTTATTGGGGCAGAACAGCCCTATTGGGTTTATTTCATGGTTAAATGATTCCCTTTTCTCTGTAATAATAAAACAGTACCTGTACTTGATCCCAACTAAGATATAATTACCCCTTATTGGGGGCAGAACAGCCCTATTGGGTTTATTTAATGGTTAAATGATTCCCTTTTCTCTGTAATAATAAAACAGTACCTGTACTTGATCCCAACTAAGATATAATTACCCCTTATTGGGGGCAGAACAGCCCTATTGGGTTTATTTCATGGTTAAATGATTCCCTTTTCTCTGTAATAATAAAACAGTACCTGTATGTCAGGAACACGCCACTCTCAGGCGCAGGTGACACCGGGACGGGGAGACAAGGGGTTACACTCAGTCCCCTTACACACAGGTTAGACTAACGTCTGACACCCCCAAACACACCGACGCCCCAAATAACTATTCACTAACCCATCTATCGTTAACAGGCGATAGAAACATAATACACTAATGTATCACTCACTCTTTCTCACTGTAGTTAGAGTTAGATTTCACTAATTCAACAAGCACTCTAGCAGCCAAAGGGTTAAATTACAGTCACACACACTACCCTGCTAGCAGTCAACTAGTTAATTAGCAGTTACTCAGACAACTTCCCCTCTACTCACAGAGCCAAGCAGTTAATGCATTCAAACATGTATACAAGGTACGTGGGATCTTTATAGAGCCAAAGGACATAACTTATTAAATTTTATATTTAACATTACAAGTGCATATAAAAAAATATTACAAAGAGAGATCTATACATACAAAACAGTAAATAAAATAAAAGGGAATAAAACACAGAGAAACCCTATGTACATTACCAAGTTAGAAATTTACTGTGTCCTCCAGAGGCCAAGAGTGGGAAATCTGAGCCCCCCCCAACAGAATTGGGACCTCAGGTATGAGCTGTCAGTAACTGGGTCTGTTGCCCTTTTATCCCTCGCTGGGCCCCTCCCTCATTACCATATGCATGAGGGGGGAGTGGCCAGGAACTTGCCCCTTGGGACCCCCTGTAGAGGCTGCAATTCTCAGGCCAGTTTCTGTCATATAATACTGGCACTTGCCGGTACCAAATATTATTATGAGAATATGGGCTTGTTTTAACCCATATGTGGGGGATCAGAATGATACCAAACATGAGGGGGGTCTCCTGTCCCAGCCCCCCAGAAACTATCCCCCTAACTGGTGGGTATAGGCAGTCCCTGTTTGGTATCATTGGGAAGCAGGGGGGCCCCCCCATTACCAATATGTGATTTATGAGGATGTGACCCCTAAAGCAAAGGAGATATGGATCCCTTTCTATAATCCATATTTTCTCATAGCTGCGCCCCCTGCTGTTCTTAGGCCCACAATTGCCTTTCTTTATCAACAGATACTGTGAGGGCCCACAGAGCCCCCACTGTTACAGAATACACATAGTTACCCCCTTGTGAGAGTTGTGTTCTGTCTGGAGAATGCAATAGACTGAACTGGGCATGCTCACTAGGTGGCTTCCCATAGGCCAAGTGGTCTTAGTTGTGATTGGCCCCTCTGGAAGCTGCCTTTGGGTTGACAGAAGAAATCAAACCCTGTTCTGCATTTACGACAGAGGCTGCTCCCTTTCTGGCTACAAAGAAGCTGCCAACAATTCCAATTTGTTAGTCTTTGTACAGAAGATCAGAGGGTACAGTCAAGGCTGTGTCCTGCCATGAGGAAGAGACTGCCCAGCTGCCCAAGCCAATGCAGCTGAATATAAGCACCCAGTGCCCAACAGTTCCATTCCTGGCACATCCTAGGAACAAGCGCAGGCCGGCTACCATTTACTTGCTGATGGAAACATGTGGATGCCTACTTGACATTCTCCAATAAATGCCTCATCCTGTGATACCAACCATTTGTTTTGGGTCCTGCCCTATGTCTGTGAACTCGTGGCTTGGTGCCGTCACAGTTACCAAAATTCATTCCTATTGAACAATTGTAGAAATTATTTTACCTTCCAGGCCTAAAATCTCTTTCCTTGGGATTTTTTTCAGCAGGATCCATGGCTCTGGAGTGGAAAAATATAATGTTCACCTCACTTTTACCTTCACCGCAAGGGGTGCCAGTGTGGGTACTAGGCCACAAACCATAACTGCCTACTGTAGGCACCTGGCCTCCTGCCCCACCTAGTTCTCTTCTGTCCCTGCAGTTACCTGAGTGCATGTGGGGCCCTCCTGCCGGTTCCTAGTCCCCCATTTCCTGGGCCTGAACTCATACACTGTTTGGCAGCCTTCCACCCAGTTTATGCCCTCTTGGTCTACACTGACCTGCTCAGTCCTTGACCGACATAAACTACTGGGTTCTACCCACATACCCTGCCCCTCTGGGCACACCCTCTGGTTAGTAGCTGCCTTAGGGGCAACTGGTACCATCAGCAATCCCTCCTGGACTCTGACTACCTGCCCCCCTCCCAGTATTGGTTCTGGCCCTGGAGCTCTACCTGGCTCCCAGCTACCCTCCTTGACCGCAGTCTGAGTGGCACTATCTACTGGGACCCTACTATGAGTCCTACCCACCTGTCCCTCACACTCCTGCACTGACTCCTGAGATTGGCCTATCTGCTGACCCCCACTCAAGACCTCAGGCAGTTTGGGTAAAAGGATCAGGGATCCCATGCTGGGTATCCCTCACTGCAGGTAACCTACCTGTCTGCACCAGGGAGACCCCTAGGGGAAACCTATCCCCCTTACCTCCACTTTGGGACACTGCTGGTTCAGGCACTGTCTGACACTCTCTCCTGTCTCCCAGCCCCCCCTCCCAGCTATCTCTTTGTACCTTACCGGTGGCAGTTACTGAGTGAGGTGAGTGGTTACACCCCAGCACGGTTGGACCTAGTGAGACCCGGTCATTGGGCACAAAAGCAGAGAGCATATTCCCCAAATCATTCCCCAACAATACATCGACAGGAATCTCATTGGACACTCCCACTTCCCTTAGACCTCTCCCCACACCCCAATCCAAGTACACCTGGGCCACAGGCACCTCTGGGTGGTCCCCAACCACCCCCTTTATGGACAAAGTCTTCCCAGGAATAACGTCCCCAGTGTTTATCATCTCTGGATGCACCAGAGACAAATTTGACCCTGAGTCTCTTAGTCCCTGAGTCACTTTGTCCCCCACAGTTACAGGCTGCATATGATGAGATAAGTTCTCCATCTTACCAGACACAAACATAACCACAGGCTGTACAGGTGGGGTGGGTTCCTTCCTTAGTGGGCAGTAAGCCCTCACAGGGCCCACCAGGTGGCAGGAAAAACATCAGGGGGCAGCTCCACGCTCTACGTTGGCACTAGATACCCCAAACAAGGACTTTTCACTGGATTGGGCATGCTGTGCTGTATTCCCTGGGTGATGCTCCTTCCTACTTGGGGATCACTGTAGAAATGGTCCCTTCCGGTATGGCAACCTGTTGGCAGTATATGCGTCTGTGAGCTGTGCTGCTTGAACTGCTGTTTTGGGCTCCCAGTCTAGGACAAACTGCTGTACCTCCACTGGACAGATACACAGGAACTGATCCAGTATCATCAGGTCCCCTAATTCAGCAAAAGTGGAAACACTTCCCCCCTGAACCCACTGATGGAAGGTGGTCCTCACTCTCCCCACCACATCAGAGTAGCTGTCATTGGCTCCACGCTGTATACTCCTGAATTTCTAATGGTGCATCTCCGGGGTGATGTTAAAGTGCTGTATCAATGCTTTTTTAATCTCATCCTAGTCCCCATCATATTCTGGTGGAAGGTCCACAAAAACTTCCAAAGCTTTGCCTTTAAGCCCTGGGGTCAGGAAGCTAGCCCACTGGGCATGGGGTAAATGAAATTGCCTGCAGGTTTTTTCAAACCCCCTGCAGAAAAGTGTCCAGATCCCTCATAAATTCTCCAAACGGGGTTTAAAACCATTTGTCTCCCTGGACACACTGCTGGGAGGTGAGGCAGTACCTTTTTGGAGCCGTGCCATCTCCAGCTGGAATTGCCTCTCTGCCTGGCATTCCGCTGCCTCCCTGTCTGCTGTTGCTGCCTCCCTGTCTGCTGCCTCCCTGTCTGCTTCTGCTGCCTCCTGTTCTGCTGCTGCTGTGGCCTCTGCCTGCTGGTATTGCAGAATAAGCTGCTGCCGTAGGTTAGGGTTGGATGAGCCCAGCTCCACTCTGCACCACTCTGAGAACTGTCGCTGCTGCCCTCCTCTGCATGGTATTGCCAATTATTTGGCCCTCCTGGGCCGTACTGGACTCCTGGTCACTCTCAGTCAGGGTTGCAATCAGCCAATCCTTGGTCTGGCTTGCCACGGTAATCCCTCTCTACTCACAGAGCCTGGCCAGCTGTTCCTTGCTCTGCCCCTGTAGGGTGCCATCTCAGGGGAGACTTGCCAAATAAAAGATAGGAAAGAAAAAGAAGAAAGGAAGGGAACTGTTTGCAGGTATGTCTTAAAAAAATATGCACTGTGTTTGTCATTCAATACTGTATATTCCTCACAAGGATTTACAGTCCCTTAGGGCGAGGGTTAAACACTTAATCCAAGCACTAATGCTCTATTAAAAAATTAAAAAATATCCCACCGCTTTTAGCGACCAATTGTCAGGAACACTCCCAGATGCGCGTGACACCGGGACAGGGAGACAAGGGGTTACACTCAGTCCCCTTACACACAGGTTAGACTAACGTCAGGCACCCCCAAACACACCGACGCCCCAAATAACTATTCGCTGCCCCATCTATCATTAACAGGCGATAGAAACCTAATACACAAATGTATCACATGTAACTCTCTCACTGTAGTTAGGGTTAGCTTTCACTTGTTCAACAGCGCTCTAGCAGCCAAAGGGTTAAATTACAGTCACACACTCCCCTGCCAGCAGCCAACTAGTTAATTAGCATTTACAACTTCCCCTCTACTCACACAGCCAAGCAGTTAATGCATTTAAACATGTATACAAGGTACACAGGATCTTTATAGAGCCAAAGGACATAACTTATTAAATTTTATATTTAATATTACAAGAGTAAACAGTGCGTATAAAAAGATATTACCAAAAGAGACATTCACATTACATTGCAAACAGTAAATAAAATAAAAGGGAATAAAACACAGAGAAACCCTATGTACATTACCAAGTTAGAAATTTACTGTGTCCTCCAGAGGCAAGAGTGGGAAACCTGAGCCCCCCCCAACAGAATTGGGACCTCAGGTATGAGCTGTCAGTAACTGGGTCTGTTGCCCTTTTATCCCCCGCTGGGCCCCTCCCTCAGTACCATATGCATGAGTGGGGAGTGGCCAGGAACTTGCCCCTTGGGACCC
This sequence comes from Xenopus tropicalis, assembly GCF_000004195.4. Taxonomy (NCBI): domain Eukaryota; kingdom Metazoa; phylum Chordata; class Amphibia; order Anura; family Pipidae; genus Xenopus; species Xenopus tropicalis. The sequence goes on from NC_030682.2 coordinate 4,119,160, forward strand.
CCTGTAGAGGCTGCAATTCTCAGGCCAGTTTCTGTCATATAATACTGGCACTTGCCGGTACCAAATATTATTATGAGAATATGGGCTTGTTTTAACCCATATGTGGGGGATCAGAATGATACCAAACATGAGGGGTGTCTCATGTCCCAGCCCCCCAGAAACTATCCCCCCTAACTGGTGGGTATAGGCAGTCGCTGTTTGGTACCATTGGGAAGCATGGGGCCCCCCCATAACCAATATGTGATTTATGAGTATGTGACCCCTAAAGCAAAGGAGATATGGATCCCTTTCTATAATCCATATTTTCTCATAGCTGCGCCCCCTGCTGTTCTTAGGGCCACAATTGCCTCTCTTTATCAACAGAGCAAAGGAACCAATTGCCCCAACTTCCCCCCAACTGGCCCGGCTCCAAATTGTCTGCTAACCCAGATAAGTGTCACCTTCCCACAGTCCCTTTTTGTGTATTTAATTAAGGGTTTCTGTGGGAGCATGTGACCAGATGTTGGTAGTGTTTAACTTTTACAATGCCAGGGCAATACAATGCTGGTATGACACTGTACTTGATCTCAACTAATTACCCCTTTTTGGGGACAGAACAGCCCTATTGGGTTTATTTAATGGTTAAATGATTCCCTTTTCTCTGTAATAATAAAACAGTACCTGTACTTGATCCCAACTAAGATATAATTACCCCTTATTGGGGGCAGAACAGCCCTATTGGGTTTATTTAATGGTTAAATGATTCCCTTTTCTCTGTAATAATAAAACAGTACCTGTACTTGATCCCAACTAAGATATAATTACCTCTTATTGGGGGCAGAACAGCCCTATTGGGTTTATTTAATGGTTAAATGATTCCCTTTTCTCTGTAATAATAAAACAGTACCTGTACTTGATCCCAACTATGATATAAATGGCCCACGTATGCAACCTTATTTATGGGATTATGGGAGAATCGGTTTTTATGGTCCGATGAGGACTTTAGGGGGGGGACTCTGCACCTATGGCCCCTTCATAGATGATCTGTTTATAATTTGGGAAGGAGATAAAAAGAGGTGGAAATTAATTTGAATGATATGGGATTACAATTTACATACCAGGGGGTGTGTTTACTAAGAATGGAGATAAATATCACTGTTGATGTTGCTTGTCGCAACCAATTAGGTCTTTGCTTGATTTCTAACTTGTAGGTGACTTTTCAAATCTAATTGCTGATTGGTTGCTATGGGCAACATCACCGGAAATATTTATCTCCAATCTTAGTAAACATGCCCCTAAGTCTCTAAAGAGAAAGCAGAATTTTTAGATCTAAAATGGGTCTATTATTACCACTACGCATCATAAAGAAGTGTCTGTTAATGGGTTTCTACATTACAATAGCTGCCACAGTTAGTAATGAGTAGAGATGTAGCGAACCTCACAAAAAAAGTTCGCGAACCTGTTTGCGAACTTCTGCCAAAAAGTGCAAACTTTTGCGAACTTTGCGAACCCCATAGACTTCAATGGGAAGGCGAACTTTAAAACCTAGAAAAGCCATTTCTGGCCAGAAAACTGAATTTAAAGTTGATTAAAGGGTGCCACCACCTGGACAGTGACATGCAGGAGGGGGATCAAGGGCAAAAATTTCTCTGAAAAATACGTTGTTGACACAGCGTTGCGTTTTGTGCTGTAAAGGTCAGAAATCACACTACATGTCTAAACTTGTGTAATAAACTGCTTTTACAAGGACTATTGGGTTACAGCAGATGAGATCAGCAGGACAGTTGCCCACAGCAGCTACATACAGAGCCGTAGAAAGTAGATTACTAGTCAGCAAAGCTACCTAAACTGTCCCTCAAACCCCTGCACAGCTCTCTCCCTCAACAAGCACTCAACAAGCACACACAGGCAGAATGTAAAATGGCTGCTGGGCTTCGGTTTATATATGGAAGGGAGTGGTCCGGGGGTGGTCCAGGAGGGAGAGCTGCCTGATTGGCTGCCATGTATCTGCTGGCTCTGGGGTGAGAGGTCAAAATTTGGCTCCAGCTAAGGCGAACCCAAAATTGCGAACATCGCTAAAAGTTCGCGAACTTGCGAACACCCGATTTTCATGCGAATTAGTTCTCCGGCGAACAGTTCGCTACATCTCTAGTGATGAGCTAATCTGTCCCGTTTCGCTTCTCACTAAAATTCACGAAACGGCGAGAACATTTTCGAAACACATTTGTCACCCACAATTTTGTTTCTCACCCGCTTCTTTGTTTTTCTTCCATGCTTTTGTTGACGCGACCGCACTCTTTTTTGATGCAACCCCGCGCCCAATTTGACGTGCAACAATTTTTTTGTTCCACTGCGAATTTTCATGGAAGTTTCTGGAAACAATTCGCCAATGGCAAAAAGCTGAAATTCGTTGCTAATCCATGTCTGGCGAAAAAATTTGCTCATCACTAGCCACAGTAAAAAGACGTAAAAGGAATTGCACTAAGATAGAATCTTTTGAGAGTGAGGGCAATCGGCTCAAACATCAATTTACGGAAAAGGGACACCCCAATAGAATTGTGGAGCAAGCATATAATACAGTCCTGGGAATAGCAAGATCAGACACTAACAAAGGTTAGTGAAAAATGAATTAACACAAAAGGCAGGTTTTGTCACAGAATTTAATAATCATTCTAAAAAAATACAGAATATTATTCACAAACACTGGGATATTCTTCAGGCGGACCCTATGTTAAGTTCTGCCTATCATGGGCCGCCTGAGGTGATCTATAGGAGAGCACTTCCAATTAAATCTAATAATGCAAAGGGGAACTGCCTGAATAATACCCCAACAAAATAGGAAATTGGAGAAAAAGGAGGAGGGACGGTAAAATGTAACAAAAATACATTTGGCACGTGTGGGTATATCAAGAAAAGAGATACCAACATAGTTCACAACAATAAAGGGGGGAAAAAAACTATAAAAGGGATACATAACTGTCAGAATATGTGATTCATGCATTTAGAATGTGGATGTCCAGGGATGACATTTACTGGTAGAACAAACAGAACACTCAATACATGGTTCCTGGGACACATGGGGGACTTTTTTAAGAGTTAAAAGGGCCTTATACAGGGTCGGACTGAGTGAGGGACGGCAGGTGCCCCCATCGGCCACGTCCCCCACACGCTAACCCCCTGCAGGGGCCCCCACTGAGCCTCCCTAACCTCCCCAGGGCCCCCCCCCCACCTGACATCCTCCCCTGAGTGTGCGTAAGTTTAACACATTAGGGGAGGAACACCATCGGCCGAGGAAGCGCCGGCAAGAGTCGGGTCGAGGCCCACCAGGTTGCTTTTCTTAGAACTTTTGCAATTGTCATAAATTTGTTAAGTTTTCATTAACTCCTATTAACTTTTAGTTGCCAAATGCAACTGAACTGCTCTGAGTAAAGTTTTACCAACCTGCTTTTCTATAAGGAGATTCCGCTCCATATTGTTACAACGAGAAGGTGGCAGCAACGTAGATACGCCAGAGGAAGCAGCAAGGCTACAATATTCATATAACACTATTAGGCCCAGTGGCTACTTCATGTTTTTAGCCACATTATTTCTGTACTGCCCTTAGTTTATATTAATTGTTTATTTTTTCAGTTTCAGGGCTATTTTATTATTTCACAGCCCTGCAGCCACACAAGCAGAGACAGGCTTCAGTTCCCTATCAGGTCAGCCTAGCTGCTGATTGTGAATTGTGAATTGGTAGGGTAATGACTTTTTAGTAGTGATGGGCGAAATAATTCAGCAGGCGTGGATTCGTGGCGAATTTCCGTATTTCGCCATTGGCGGATTTTTTCACGGAAGGGGCAACAAAATACATACCTCCCAACATTTTGAAAATGGATAGAGGTACAAAATGAAATGCTGTGCGCGGTGCAGTGAATACCCTAAATACCACTCCCATTTGACTACATTTGGAAGATTATTTAAAGTTTGAACACATTTTGGGGTCCTGTTTTATGTGTTATTACAGTTTTGCTAATAAGGGTGAAGTTGCCCTTTAAGCTGTGAGTCTCAGTTCCCCCAAAAGACCTGTTTAGCTTATTAGTTACACTTGTATCTCAGTGCAGGGGGGGCTTTTTACCTTTCTGGGCTCTGCCAAGATTTGATTAAATGTGAGAAACAATGTATCTAAGTGCAGCTGAAGCTTGTTTACCTTTCTGGGCTCTCTGCCAAAAGCAACTTATTTAATTTAAAGCGAGAAACACTGTATCTAAGTGCAGATGATGCTCGTTAAGGTTTCTGGGCTCTGCCAAAAGCTACTTTTAATTAAATTTGTATCTTTTTTAGCTCAAAGGGAGATCAAAGGGAAATGAGGGACTTTTCAGTAAGAATTCGGGATTGCGGGTTGAGCTGTCAAAAGAGGGACTGTCCCACGAAAATCTGCATAGTTGGGAGGTATGCAAAATGTAGCGCGGAAAAATTCACCACATGTCAAAAAATTGTCACCCGCAAAAAAAATTACGTGTTAAAAAAAAGTCACACGCAAAAATTTTTTTGCATGCGCAACATTTTCGCCGTTTCACGAATTTTCCACCATTTCTAGGAACCTTGTTGATTTCATAGGACGCACTTGGAGCTAATATTATTTGCAGATGGATCATAATTACTCGTTCATTTCCACTTAGGGTTCACGCTCCCTTGTTTGTTCCATCAAAGTCAGTTTTCTTCCTAGTTTCTAACAGTCTACATTCAAAATATTTAAAGGAGACATATAGGATAAAGGAAAACCCCTAACCCTGTAGGCAGTTATGAATAATATCCGGTGCTGGTTTCCCTTTGGGCTAAACATTAACCCTATCTGTAACAATGGCCCCTTTATTGGGGCTCCCTATAGATCCTCTCAGGTCCCTGTCTGGGTTTCACATGAGGGGTGGGCATGTCCTAATGGTCCCTGCCAGAAGCACAGTAGGAGGGGAGAGCCAATCACAGCCCTGCACTCACACAAGCACAGACAGACTTTAGTTCCCTATCAGGTCAGTCGAGCTGCTGATTAGTTCCTATCCTACAGTGCAGTGTACGGAGGGCCGCCGGCCCCCCAGCTCATCCAGAGAATTCAGCCAGCAGGAAGTGGAACAGATGGGTGGGACTAGTGGGGTATGGGGGAATTTCTCAGCGAAAATGTCGTGCGACATGTTGGATTTTCAGATAAGATAATTATTAATTACAAGAATATTCTGATTTGTTAATGATAACGTGATTATTTTACTTAATAGAATATATATTCATGAATTATATTATGCTTTTTGATGAATCATATAGGAATGAATAATGAATGTTATTTTGTTTAGTTGATCAGAAACGTATGTGTTGAAAAGGAGGTTTGTATCGGATTACTAGCCCAGATGTATAATCTTTCGGTTAAAGCAAATATCAAAGGTTATATAATCCTTGGTGTCTAGGTGAACAAGATGAGAACACCTTGAAGGATCTTACAAACTCTCCACAATATAGAGCATACCTGTTGAGAGGGTAATAATTAATCTAGGACAGACCAATTTTGAATGGCTAGTGTGTTCACAAGTATATTGTATGTGTACTAAAGGTATTAAGTAGTTACACAGCATTGTTCTAGTCTGGAGCAATGTCAACAATAGTGTGTAACATCGAATTAAGGAAAGTCAAAAGTTATTTTATATTTTCTGAATATTTTCAGGCCACAATATTGAGGAAACAGTGACATCCACAGATGGGGGAGGACATTACGGGTCCAAAGGTCACTGTAATAAATATTTAAATCAACTGGTGATAGATTAACTTAAAGACTATCTGTTGATGCCAGTTGGTTAGTTGATAAATCCCAGAGGTGGAGTTTTAGCTAGAGACGAGGGATAAGTTAGGAGACAGGAGGACTAGGAGAGGAGCTAAAAAGAAAAAGAAACTGAAAAAGGAGAATCTAAGGGGATCTAAAAAACTGGAAGAGGAAGGAGAAACTACTCTCAACTATAAGAAAACTCTACTCTGGTAAATATAAATTTTTGTTATACTTTTTCTCGATTAAGTTGCTTGGATATTTATTATTCCTATGTGTATTATAGTCTTACCCTAAACATTGACTTTCCCAGAGTTGCAAACTGGGAATAATCTGTTTAATTTGGGTCCATTTTATTTTTCATTAGTATAGATATATGATATGCAAGTTAACAATCTAATGGGGAAATAAGAAAATTTAAAGACCTCAAAATCAATCATTTACCCTTCCTTTTATTCTAATATATTTAATACCTTGTTATTAAGTATTGAAAGTGAACGTATATATATTATTTTGTGGATGCTTGCGATTTATTGAATAATGTCTATTGTTCCTTTTGATTCATTATTAGATAGATATCAGGGAGTGTTAAGTAATAATTTCATTTTTGTAATATTCATATTTAAATAAATTAATTATTTTATTAAATAATTGTCATGATTTCTCACCTTTGTACCAATTGATTGGGAACGCTCGATATCGAATTCAGAGTTGGGCATATATTATTTAAGACTCCTCCTGTTTTACTAATAAGGAGACTTAAATTTTTTTATCTCATATTAAAATTAGAAATTTATCTAATTTTATTAAATATACGCAGAATTAGCCCGACAGACAAAAAAAATTGTCGCCCGTGGCTATTATTTTGTCGCCCGGCTATTGTTTTGTCACCCGCGGCTATCATCCGTTTCGCGAAACAATCCGCCAATGCCGAAACGCGGAAATTCGCCACGAATCCATGCCTGCCGAAACATTTTGCCCATCACTAATCTGGACTATTTTAAGGATTCAGTTGAGCCGGGCACTTGGATTCACCAAATCCTGCTGAAAAAGGCGGAATCCTGGATTCGGTGCATTCCTAAAATAGATTCCCCATTACTGAATGGAATAGAATCGCTCAGGAACATTCCCCCACATTCATTGTTGGTTCCTCACAAACAACAGGCCAGTGTCTGGGCCGTCCCATAAGGGGACAGTATGTGGGGCCCAAAGTGCCCTCTGCCCAATAGTAGGGAGTAGTGATGAGCAAAATTTTTTGGCAGGTATGGATTCTCAGGAAAATTCCGCATTTCGCCATTGGCTAATCGTTTCACGAAACTTCCGTGAAAATTCGCGTGTTGCGTGTCAAATTGGGCAATCGGAAAAAGTGCAGCGACAAAAAAATAGACGCGGGCAACAAAAAAATGCACAACAAATGCGTGTCACCAATTTTTTGCCGTTTCGCAACTTTTCTTGCCGTTTCACCAATTTTATGGTGAAGCAAAACAGGACAGATTCACTCATCACTAGTAGGGAGGAGTCTGGAAGGGCTAATGGGAGAATTCCACAGGGGACCTTATGAGTTATAGAACTAGTAATACAGAAAGAACACAAAGAGAATCACTGGAAAATATCTTCAGATTTTATTATTAATCACAATAAAGTAATGTAAACACTTTATTATATGGATTAAAAACAATATTTAGAGGTCTCCATGTGCCTCTGTCTTGCTTGACATTCCTATTGAATCAACCAATTCCGGCTATGGGATGTCAGCGCTAATGCCCAATCAGGGGCCCTGGAAATAAAGAAGGAAATGCTGGGCTGTAACCAACTGCTTTTTGTAGCATTGGGTGTGAGCTGCTAAATACTCAGTCATGGGGCAATTACTGCACCCAGAGATGAAAATTAGAAAATACTTATCCGGGGGGGAATGTAGGGAAGACATATTCTTTAGACGCCTTGGCTCCCATAACCTTCCCTAGATGGGTCTCTGATTTCAGCAAGAAGCCCCAGTGATCTGCTGCCCATATAATAACATGTATTAATGCAGGTGTGAGAGTTTGCTCAGTTGCCAGCCAGCAGATACACAGAATCCTATGGCAATCTGCTACATAACACAGGGTTCAGTAATCCTGTCCCTTTAGCAGCTTGGGGTTTCCCTTGGTTTTCCCTTGTTGTGAGTTAAGAGGAGCTTTAATAAACAATACAAATAGTAATAATATGAGGGGTTAACTGGTTCCTTGGGTAAATGCCTAAATTCACCTCAAATTTAGCAATGCTTTAAAGGAAAAGTAAAACTAAGTAAGCTTTATCAGAAAGGTCTATGTAAATACAGCCATTAACACTCACAGTAATGCTGCTCTGAGTCCTCTGTTACAAGAACCACTACATTTCTTTACTTCTGTTGTGTACACATGGACCTCTGCATCAGATTTCTCTCAGATCAAACCTCCAGGGCTTGGGCTTAAGCCTGTTCAGATTGCTCCTCTCTCCATCTCCCCCTCCCTTTCCCTCCTCCCCCCTCCCCTACCTGCTATAATCTGAGCCCGGAGCTACCAGACATCAGCATGCCCGCAGGTAAGTCATTTCAGACCAAGATAAAATGGCAGCTGCTATCGTAAACAAACAGAGTTTTTAGGGATGTTTACTCATGTATAGTAAAGCATAAAAAAAAAAATATATATATATATATATATAATATAGCTTTCTAGCTTGCACTATTGTGGCTAATCTATTGGCAGTATAATACCTCAGTAGTTTCTTTTATATAGAATAACTTTAAATCTTTTTAGAAAAAGAGCAGGCCTGAAGTCTATAAAGGGAAGCTGGGTGGTGAGAAGGGTTTCTTTGTCCACTGTTAGAGGTTTGAGACTGTTCACCTTTAGCAGTAATGCAGTATTAGGGCCGGATACATCCTACCTGTAGTACAAGTCTAACAATAGGTAGCCCATATCTGTTATAGCTCATCTCAAAGGGGAGAGAACATGAGGCTAATTAACTTGGGCATCCTGCTCCCCTTATCGGGAAGGTTAGTAGGGGATAGTACTTCAGTATGTCACAATATGTGTATGTGCCCAGTCTGATCAGTGGAGACATAGATTGACCCCAGCCCTGGGCAGGGACTTATTTAAGGATTCTAACCCAGGAACCATTACCAAAAAGATAGAATGCAGCATGAAGGGGCTCAGTGAAGGAGGCAGTGAAGGTGTGTAAGCGCCTGATTGGCTCACTCAGCTCATAAAAGGACAGGCGTCCGGCCTCATAGTCCAACCAGATCCTGATTCTCCTGCAGGAAGGGACGTGGGGTAAGTCTGTGCATTTACTGTCATGTCCAACTTCATATCTGTTATTATTCCCTCTGCGCAAACACCAGGACTTGTTATTATTCCCAATACCAGACTGCCACCCTCCCCTCTCTATACTGGGATAGGCCGCCCCTACCTCCCAGTACCCTGATTCACTGCCCTCCACTTCCCAGTAATGTCGCCCTGAGGGGAAACTCCTGCTGCTTAAAGCCTGAGCATAATCCCTAAATCTCTCTGGGGATTGTGGGTAATGTAGTTCTGTTAGTGAGTAGGAAGCAGATTTCCTGTCCCCTGATACAGATACACGATTATGAGCCGTGTTTATATCCAGTACCAGGTCTGTAGCCTCCTGCCCATAGATCCTTCCCTTTACCCCAGTCACAATCCCAGCTAAGCCTGTGAGTAATGTCTCTGAGATCTGACCCACATCCAGATCCCCTACAGCCGGGACCTTTATACCCTCTCTCTCTCTGCCCTCAGTATCTGCCCCCTCAGTATCCTCTCTCTCTCTGCCCTCAGTATCTGCCCCCTCAGTATCCTCTCTCTCTCTGCCCTCAGTATCTGCCCCCTCAGTACCCTCTCTCTCTCTGCCCTCAGTATCTGCCCCCTCAGTACCCTCTCTCTCTCTGCCCTCAGTATCTGCCCCCTCAGTATCCTCTCTCTCTCTGCCCTCAGTATCTGCCCCCTCAGTACCCTCTCTCTCTCTGCCCTCAGTATCTGCCCCCTCAGCCCCACAAAAGGCAGCCCCATGGGATTCCCATTGTTCCTGTAGGACAGTGAGTGGATCTGCCATGTTGCACAGCTCCTCAATGTGCCGGATCTTCCTGGACAGCTCATCCTTCTTTATTTCCAGCTGTTGGATCAGCTCAGTGAGTGGGAGTGAGATCTCCTCTTTCTGCCTGGAGATGTCACTCAGGAGTCGCTTCTCTAGGGCTTCCAGCTCTTCCCTGATGCCCCTAAACAGGGCAGTGACTCTCTCTGTCTCACCGGCTGCCGCTTCTGCCACTTCTCTCCTGCGCTCCTGCAGCCTCTGGGCTCCTCTCTCAGTCTCCTCTCTCTCTGGGCTCAGTTTCTCCAGAACTTTCCTCAGTTTCTCTTTCTTCTTCTCAGAGGCCTCACTCAGCAGCTCCACCCTGTGGCCCCGGTGCCCCCCGGCCAGGCAGCAGGACACACAGATACAGGCAGAATCCTCACAGCAGTAATACTCCAGAACCTTGTGATGTACAGAACATTTTCTCCCCATAAAGGAAGCGGTGGGCTCAGTGAGTACATGTTCTGCTGACTGGCTGTGCCCCCGCAGGTGGGTATCACACAGAGAAGCCTCACAGTGCAGACAGGATTTAACAGCGGGTACAGGGGAGAGGACACAGTAGGTGCAGGGAATCCCAGTCTCCCCCGGCTCCGGCTCAGTCGGACAGAACCGCGCTGCTATGTTCCCCAGAGTTCTGTTCCTGGGCAGGGCGGGGCGCTCCTGATACTCGGCTCTGCATTCAGGGCAGGAATAAGCCCCCAATCCCTCCTGGGCATCCATCACACTGCCAACGCAGCCCCGGCAGAAGTTATGGCCACAGGGCAGCATTACCGGATCAGTATAAATGCTCAGGCAGATGGAGCAGCTCAGCTCGTCTCTCAGATCAGCAGCCGCCATCGCTGAGAGCAGAACGGGGACTGAACAAGAAATGAAACAGAAAGTTCTCTTTCCCCAGAGACAAACAGCACTTTGCATTCCTGTGAGTTAACCCTCTCAGTTGTGGCACAGTGTGTATCTGGCTCAGCTCAAAATGATCCTCTGTATTTGTATCAATCACAATGGGCTTGAGGCTGCATGATGCTTCCATTGGCTGCAATACTGCTTTCATTTGTAATTGGCCTATGGATTTCTCCGCTCCCAGACCAGCCTGACACAGGGAAACAACATGGCTTCCTCTGCTCTCTGTCCCCTTCATGAGGAGCAGGTACTTAAAGGAGACATATTGGATAAATGGGGGGCAACGCTAATTTTGTAGGCAATTATGAATAATATCCGGTGCTGGTTTCCCTTTGGGCTAAACATTAACCCTATCTGTAACAATGGCCCCTTTATTGGAGCTCCCTATAGATCCTCTCACTTCTCTGTCCGAGTGTGAAATGAAGAGTGGGCGTGTCCTAACGGTCCCTGCCAGAAGCACAGTAGGAGGGGGAGAGCCAATCACAGCCCTGCACTCACACAAGCACAGACAGGCTACAGTTCCCTATCAGGTCAGCCTAGCTGCTGATTGGTTCCTATCCTACAGTGCAGGGTACGGAGGGCCGCCGGCTCCCCAGCTCATCCAGAGAATTCAGCCAGCAGGAAGTGGCACAGATGGGCGGGGCTAGTGGGGTTTTGTGCGAATTTCTCAATAAATCAGTCTGATACACAACTTTTTAAGCACAATCCTTCTATATCTAGAGGAGTATAATTCATTGGTACATTCATAATTTTTATAGGATATGTCTCCTTTAAGGGCTGGGAGTGGCTTTGGGGGATCTTGCCCTATACAGATTTGTGTGCTGCAACTCTTTAGTAATACCGACATGTTTCTATGGATTTTCATAGGAACATGTCTGACCCTTAACCTCCAAGTTGAGTTCCAAAAAGCAGGCCCCCATGCTGTTTATTTTGGACCTACATGATCTCCCTAAATAATGTGTTTTTTGAAGGGCTGCCTGGGCAAAACTTCCTGCCTGATTTACCAAATTAGGAAAACTCGGCAGAACTCAGTAACACTGATGCGGCGATTGGCCATTTGGGGATCGCTACATCATAGTCCCACCCCTGTGATGTCACAGACATGCCTCCTCCCTGCCCCTGTGATGTCACGGCCATGCCTCCTCCCTCCCACCTGTGACATCACCCCCGCCCCCTGCCAGGCTAAGAATGCAGGCAGAGGTGGCAACCCTAGTACCAGAAGCCTTACTCTTCTCAACAGGCTTTCTCCAACCATGGAGTGGCCAGAGCAACATGTAATGAGTTTATGTTGGGTGTATCTTCCTGCCGGACCCAACGTGTAGAGCAGCTTGAGACCTGCATTCAGTTTTAGAGTTGGAAGTATGAAGTATTCAGGATTCTGCATTTTCTTGTCTCTTCTAATTGCTGTTACTTTTTCTGCATATTTCTGCATTTTCTCCCTGAGTGAGCTGTGTAAATCCCATGGTGTGTGCCGTTTGGAGGAGCCCAGGAAGGGTGGGAATGTTACCATACTTACCATCATTTCTCTTTTGCTGACTCTGGAGAAACAGCGTACGCCATGCACAGCCCTTATCTGGATCATACTGGGACACTAGGCAGCTGTGTAAGGGGCAATTGCTTATATACGTTTATAATTCGGGGAGGAGTGGGTGCCTGCCCTAGCCCTCCAGAAAAGCTTGTTTGCCACATTTTGCACCCTACTATGCCCCACAACAGCTCCTCCTCCCACTCCTGTAACTGCTCAAGATATTGCCCATTCCTTTAAGCAGCTTCCCATTAAAGGTAATTCCCATTTTAATTGGATTTGATGAGTTCATCTTTGTACTCCTGCACCCAACTGGCCAACATTTATTACTATTTTACTTTATTGCCCTAATAATATTGTCCCATGCCTCTGGATACTCTTTCTAAAGGAAGCATTTCATTAGGGTTCCTCAGCCCCATTCTGCATCTCTCTGTGTCCCATTCCTCATAGACTGTAAGCTCTTCAGGATAAGGACATCATTCTAATGATCCTCCCTGCGGGAGGGGGAGCAGTAGAAGGGAGGGGGAGAGAGGAAAGTGGAGCAAACTGAGCAGACTAATGCCCATGCCCTGAAGGATTTTTCTTTGAACAGGAAGTCTGACACAGAAGAACATGAACAAAAAAAGAAGAAAGAAATTCTGTGTTTATGGCTGTATTTACATATACCTTTCTGATAAAGCTTACTTAGTCTTTACTTTTCCTTCTCCTTTAATTGGGATTTACACAAAATAATCCATAATGTTGAAGAGGGAATACATTTTTTCAATTAAAGAAACTGAACAATCTTTACTGTGAAATCCCTAGGGAAGCTCAGGGGCACCTACCTACCTGCCCTCAGAATGAAATGCATTACAGCTTGAATGGCCCCCTTTGTTTTATGAAGATCAAGGAGCTATCAAACCAAGCCAGGGATAAGCGAGAAGCACCAGTCAGGGTGGGGTTAAAAAATTTCTAAAACTTTGAACATCCCCCAGACCACATTTTTTCCATTATTAAAAAGTGATTCTGCCTAGAGACACCGTCCATGAAAACTGGGGGTAATATCTGTTCCCAGTAGTGTAAGGGATGGGGCCCTGTTAGGTACCAGTAGCCTGAGCCGCTGCTCATTGTGGGAGAAGGGAAGGTTCTTTCAATGCTGCCGCCCTGCTCAGTATGGGCACAATTATCCTTATTTAGATATAACCGTACCCTACTTATTCCTCAGTAGTGATGGGCGAAATGTTTCGCCAGGCATGGATTCGCTGCAAATTTCCGCATTTCGCCATGGGTGGATTGTTTCCCGAAACGGATAAAAAAATTCACTGTGTGTCCAAAATAAAATAAATAGTCGCGGCGTCAAAATAAATAGTAGCACGTCAAAAGAATAGTCGCAGCGTCAAAATAAATAGTCGTGTGTCAAAAGAATAGTCGCGGCGTCAAAATAAATAGTCGTGGGCGTGAAAATAAATAGTCGTGGGCGTCAAAATTAATAGTTGTGCATCAAACGAATAGTCGTGGCGTCAAAATAAATAGTCACAGCGTCAAAATAAATATTCGCAGGTCAAAATAATAGTCGCAGCGTCAAAATAAATAGTCGCGTGTCAAAAGAATAGTCGCGTCATCAAAAGAATAGTCGTGGCGTCAAAAGAATAGTCGCGGTGTCAAAAGAGATAGTAACGCGTCAAAAGAATAGTCACGGCATCAAAAGAATTTTCGTGGCGTCAAAAGGGTAGTCGCGCATCAAAAGAAATAGTAACTCGTCAAAAGAATAGTCGTGGCGTCAAAATAAATAGTCGTGGCGTCAAAAGAATAGTCGTGGCGTCAAAATAAATAGTCGGGGCATCAAAAGAAATAGTCACGGCGTCAAAAGAAATAGTCGTGGGCGTCAAAATTAATAGTTGTGCATCAAAAGAATATTCGTGGCGTCAAAATAAATAGTAACGCGTCAAAAGAATAGTCGTGGCGTCAAAAGAAATAGTAACGTGTCAAAAGAATAGTCGCGGTGTCAAAAGAATAGTCGTGGCGTCAAAATAAATAGTCGTGTGTCAAAAGAATAGTCGCGGCGTCAAAAGAATAGTCGCAGTGTCAAAATAAATAGTCGCGGGCTTCAAAATAAATAGTTGTGCATCAAATGAATAGTCATGGCGGCAAAATAAATAGTCGCATGTCAAAAGAATAGTCACGGCGTCAAAAGAATTGTCGCACGTCAAAAGAAATAGTAACGCGTCAAAAGAATAGTCGCGACATCAAAAGAATAGTCGTGGCGTCAAAATAAATAGTCGCAGCGTCAAAATAAATATTCGTGGGTCAAAAGAATAGTCGCAGCGTCAAAATAAATAGTCGCGCATCAAAAGAATAGTCGCAGCGTCAAAATAAATATTCGTGGGTCAAAAGAATAGTCGCAGCGTCAAAATAAATAGTCGCGCGTCAAAAGAATAGTCGTGGCATCAAAATAAATAGTCGCATGTCAAAAGAATAGTCGCAGCATCAAAATAAATAGTCGCATGTCAAAAGAATAGTCGTGGCATCAAAATAAATAGTCGCATGTCAAAAGAATAGTCGTGGCATCAAAATAAATAGTCGCATGTCAAAAGAATAGTAGCAGCATCAAAATAAATAGTCGCATGTCAAAAGAATAGTCGCAGTGTCAAAATAAATAGTCGCGCGTCAAAAGAATAGTTGTGGCGTCAAAATAAATAGTCGCATGTCAAAGGAATAGTCGCAGCATCAAAATAAATAGTCGCATGTCAAAAGAATAGTCGCAGCGTCAAAATAAATAGTCGCGCGTCAAAAGAATAGTTGTGGCGTCAAAATAAATAGTCTTTTGAAAGATTCGCAAATTTTTCGGAGAAGCAAAACGGGACAGATTCGCTCATCACTATTCCTCAGCAGATTTAGTTGAACAGTCTGTGTATTATAACAGCGGGACTCAGCACAGATATGCAGCTTCCTTAGTATGTAAACTCCAAAGTTGTAAAGTCCTGTGTGGAATAGAGAGGGTTAATACAACCTGAAATTTGCTCCATTTTTAGCCCACAACTCTCTTACAGCACAGAGCCCACTTCCTCCAGTTAGCACTTCCTCTTCCTGTTCCCTTCTGTCCTGGGAGGAGTCTCTTCCTTCCTGCCCTGAATGGAGGCAGCACACTGATGACCTTACTGTGCCAGACAGTAACCGGCAGCCATCTTGGGGGAAGCACCCTCACTCCTGCAGGTACAACAGGTTAGGGCCCCACCTCACAATGAGCCATGATATCACTTTTTTTATTGTACCTGTTGGGTTCACAGTGGAGCTGTGCAGGACTCAATGGTAATGCTTAAACAACTTATTTATTAGAGCTCCAACATGGCAAACTATATACAGACATTTGCAAGTAGGAAGTATACCATAGAGAACAAGAAGAAGTTAAGCTAGATAACACATTGTAGCTGAGCTACCATTTAGGCATGCAGCTCCCTCTAGTGGTACACAACACTCCTCCCCCCTAGCTAACGTAATCGTCCATGCACTTTGGAGGCACCCTGTTGCGTTGTGGCCATACATAACCAGAAGTCTGACCACAAGAGACACCTTGTATGACACAGGTCCAGTAACTTCAGTTATTACTGCAGGGACCCACTTTGGACCAGCCCCATAATTCCTGGCGTACACTGGATCATTAGAAGCAAATGTACGTAGAGTCTTAGAGGATAGGGCTGAATCCAGGCTCTGTTGCTGTTTCCTTTCTACATCATCAGTTAGATCTGGATTAAGACGATCAAGACATGTTTTAAGTCACCGCCCCATCAGAAGCTCAGCAGGGCTGACACCTGTGGTAGGACATGGGGTAACATGCTGAGCTATAAGGAATCGTGCAAGTCTTGTTGACCAGTCCCCATTAGTAATCCTTCTGAGTGCATCCTTTGCAGTTTGAACCATTCTTTCAGCTTGTCCATTTCTTTGAGGTCGACGTGGAGCAATGGTTACTGCCCTTATTAAGTTGTAATTGGTAAAGGTCTTAAACTCCTCAGAAGTAAAAGCAGCCCCATTGTCTGATACAATAACATCTGGAATTCCGTGTGTTGCAAACAGCTGGCGTAGAGTTAAAATTGTCACAGCTGATGTCTGAGATGACACTGGGATGACCTCTAACCATTTTGAGAAAGAGTCTACCACTACAAGAAAGTTCTTCCCCTGGAACGGTCCAGCAAAATCAATATGAAGTCTAGACCAAGGCTTTTTTGTAATCTCCCAAGGAAACACTGGAGCGGCAGGGAGGCTGTGATGAGAGTTCTGGCAAGTGACACACAGATGTACGGCCTCTTGTATGTCTGTGTCAATTCTGGGCCACCAGACATAACTCCTTGCGAGAGCTTTCATGCGCACGATTCCTGGGAGGGCTGCACGTAGCATATCTAGGACAATTTTGCGTCCTCTTTGAGGAATGACTACTCGGCTTCCCCATAATAAACACCCTTTATGTGCAGATAGTTCATGTTGACAGTTTGAATATGGTCTGAACTCTTCAGACAACTTTTCATTTGTCCATCCCCTCCACACCCAGTTGAGAACACGAGAAAGGATTGGATCCTTTGCAGTCATATGAGCAATCTCAGTAGCTTCCAGTGGAGAATCAGGGAGGGATTCCAGCATAAGTACTTCAAGTAAAGGGGGTAGTGAGCAGTCTGGGATCTGTAAAGGCAAGCGACTCAAAGCATCAGCATTTAAGATTGATTTTCCAGGTTTATAAAGAAGAGTGTAATCATAAGCACTTAGCATGATACTCCATCTGAGCATTCGAGGTGACATAACATTAGGAGTAGGACTATCTTTTGAGAGCAAACCCAGTAATGGTTTATGATCAGTGTGGATTTCAAATGTATGTCCATAGAGGTAATTATGAAACTTCTTTACACCAGCTATGATAGCTAATGCTTCCTTATCAATTTGTGCATAGTTCCTCTCTGCTGATGTAATTTTCCTAGAGTAATAAGCAACTGGTGCCTCTTTACCATTTGGGAGAATGTGGCTAAGAACAGCGCCAACACCATAAGGAGATGCATCTGTAGTATTAATGGCCGATCTTCATCATAATGGACAAGAAGAGAATCAGATGTCAGCAACTGTTTAACTTTGCAGAAGGCCTCTGAATGTTTAGGAGTCCAATTCCATGGGACCCCTTTGTCAAGCAAGCGATGAAGAGGCTCTGCCACTGTTGCCTTTTGAGCAAGGAAGCTGTGATAGAAATTGAGCAACCCAAGGAATGCTTGAAGTTCTTGTTTAGATTTTGGTTCAGGTGCATCATGGATAGCTTTCACTTTACTTTCTGTAGGACGAATGCCTGAAGCATCTATACGGTACCCCAAGAAGTTTACGCTGGTGGCTCCAATCTCACACTTTTCTTTTTTTAAACGAATGCCTGATGAATCAAAATGAGATAGTACTTCTCTAAGGAGGTCAATCATCAGTATACTTTCAGATGGCCCCATTAGTAGAACATTACATTAACATCATCAAAATATGGTACAACACCAGGAATGCTGGATAGCAAGGTTTCCATAAAGTGCTGGAATATTCCTGGTGCAGTTGAAATCCCAAACTGGAGGCGCTTTACCCTGAATGCACCCCGATGGGTAATAATAGTCTGGGTATCTGCAGAAGCTTCATCCACCAACAACTGTTGGTTTGCCTGGGCAAGATCAAGTTTTGCAAAAACCTTGCCACCAGTTAGTGTGGACAGCAGGCACAGGATATGGATGCTGATTAAGAGCTTTATTTAATGTGCATTTATAGTCTGCACAGAGTCTCACATCACCATTAGGCTTAAGAACTGGCACAATCGGGGTTGCCCATTGTGTGTGTGTCACTGGCTCAAAGACCCCTTGTGCTGTGAGACGTTCAAGTTCAGCTTCAATTTTTGGACGTAAAGCATATGGCACAGATCTGGCTTTCATGTGTATGGGTGAGATTGTAGGGTCTATTCTAAGTGACACAGGTGGGCCCTAGTTCATGCCTAGTTCATAAGCAAAAACTTGTGGAAATTCCTCAACGACCATCATTACTGATCCCCCAGTGACAACATGGATGCCTCGGATGCTGATTTTTAATGGAGAGAACCAGTTCCTTCCCAAAAGGCTTTTTTGAGTACCTTTAGCAACAATCAGGGGTAACATTCCAATGAATGTGTTGTACTGAACACTCACATCACAACTTCCAAGAAGCTCAACAGACTGTCCATTATAGTCATGGAGTGTGCACCCTGGCTTTGATAATGTGGGAGGATTGTGAGGGAACAGTTTATCAAATAATTCAGAGCTTATTATGGTAAATGCGGCTCCTGAGTCTCCATTTCACACCGATGGCCATGTATAAAAACATTTGCAGTAATTTCAGAGTTTATGGGGCCCTTACTGTTGACATGTTGGATATGATACAGCTGGTTGACCTCTGTTCCAGTGGCTGCCCCTTTATTTGTTGGTCATTTTTTATGTGAAAACTTTGCATAATCACTTTGTTTTTCCTGATTAACCCTTGCTTTGCAAACACGTATTACATGGCCTTTCTTTTTGCAGTAATGACAGACAGCATTCTTAAAAGGGCATACAGAGTGTCTATGCTGACCACCACATCCAATACATGGTGTAAATGGTGATGCATTTGTTGCAAGATAGGCTTTTGGTTTGTTGTTTGAAAATGAATGTCATCTCCCTGCTTGGAGGATATGGTGTGCACACTGGTTGCTGTATGATGAATTGCCTTAGTGTGTAAAAGTGCAGTTTGTGCAGCCAAGGCCTCCTCCTGCGCAGCTGCCAGCGTCAGGTTAGGCTCAGCGAGAAGCCGGCGCTGCAAGGCCTCATTCTGAATCCCACAGACTAATCAATCTCTCAGCATATCATTTAGGAACTCTCCAAACTGGCAATGCTCTGCTATGTGCCATAATTCTGCAATATAGGTAGAAATTGTTTCATCTGCTCTTTGGTTTCTTTTGTGAAAGTGAAATCTCTGTATAATGACAGATGGTGTTGGAGAAAAATGTGCCTTTAACATTGCTAGTAACTCCTCATAAGTCTTTGTTTTTGGAGAGGCCGGGGCAGTGAGTGAGCGGATGACTGCAAATGTTTTAGCCCCACAGACAGTCAGTAGCACTGCCCTCTTTTGCTCAGGGGTATCTATAGTGTTTGCTTCTAGGAAGTAGGAAAGTCTCTCTGCATATGAGTCCCAAGAAGCAGGGTCACTTACATCAAATTCCTCCATGTGTCCCAGGGCGGCCATGTCTGCAGTGGATCTGTCCAGACAGCAGAGTTCTAATCCTCGTCACCACAAAAGTGTTGGGTTCACAGTGGAGCTGTGCAGGACTCAATGGTAATGCTTAAACAACTTATTTATTAGAGCTCCAACATGGCAAACTATATACAGACATTTGCAAGTAGGAAGTATACCATAGAGAACAAGAAGAAGTTAAGCTAGATAACACATTGTAGCTGAGCTAACATTTAGGCATGCAGCTCCCTCTAGTGGTACACAACTGTACCTGCTGTTGTGGTTCCCATTGGGAACTGTTTGGAGGATAATATGATCTCACAACCATTCCAATCACACGCCCTCCCCATCAAGGGAAAAGGCCCCAATATGAAGACACATAACTTTAATATATCACATCTATCTAATGTAGCACTATTATATTAATACCCCCAACCAGGTTGGCTGATGGAATCAGCCTGTAACATGGCAATAATCCATTTATGGCACTTGCCTACCTGTGTTATCAAAACTCCGGAGGGGCCCTTTAAAGGAGACATATCCTATAAAAATGATGAATGTACCAGGGAATTATACTCCTCTAGATATAGAAGGATTGTGCTTAAAAAGTTGTGTTTCTGACTGATTTTTTGAGAAATTCCACAAAACCCCCACTAGCCCCGCCCATCTGTGCCACTTCCTGCTGGCTGAATTCTCTGGATGAGCTGGGGAGCCGGCGGCCCTCCGTACCCTGCACTGTAGGATAGGAACCAATCAGCAGCTAGGCTGACCTGATAGGGAACTGAAGCCTGTCTGTGCTTGTGTGACTGCAGGGCTGTGATTGGCTCTCCCCCTCCTACTGTGTATCTGGCAGGGACCGTTAGGACACGCCCACTCTCCATTTCACACTGGAGGGAGAAGTGAGAGGATCTATAGGGAGCTCCAATAAAGGGGCCATTTTTACAGAGAGAATTTATTTTTAGCACAAAGTGAAACCAGCACCGGATATTATTCATAATTGCCTACAAAATTAGCGTTGCTCCCCATTTATCCAATATGTCTCCTTTAATGCCGTCTCCATGAATTATTGATTTAGTAGGAAATATGTCTATGAAGATTTTCATTCATCCAGGTCATGGTATATCTAGTATAAATAAATTTGAAGCAACTGGACTTGTTTAGTAATCATTGAAGACGTTTCACTAATCATCCGAGCAGCTTCTTCAGTTGAAGCTGCTCGGATGAGTAGTGAAACGTCTTCAATGATTACTAAACAAGTCCAGTTGCTTCAAATTTATTTATACTAGATATTTAGTAGGAAAGTTTTGCCAGTGGGGACAGAGTTATAGACACAAATGTATTGGAGGTGCATCTGTGTCCCCCCTCCCTCCCTCAGAATGTATCTCGGCAGGCATTAAAGGAGACATATAGCGATGAGCGAATTTTTTCGCCAGGCATGGATTTGCAACGAATTTCCGCATTTCGTCATTGGCGAATTGTTTTGCAAAACTTCAGAGTAAATTCACCACACACGGTCGCATCAAATCAACTGCACAACAAATTCGTTTTGGTAATTTTCTGCTGTTTCGTGAACTTTATGGCGAAGCAATATGGGACAGATTTGCTCATCACTATATCCTATAAACATTATGAATGTACCAGGGAATTAAAGTTGTGTTTCTGACTGATTTATTGAGAAATTCCCCCAAACCCCACTAGCCCCGCCCATCTGTTCCACTTCCTGCTGCCTCCTTTCCCAGGCTGTGCAGGGGGGGCGGCGGCACTGTAGGATAGGAACCAATCAGCAGCTAGGCTGACCTGATAGGGAACTGAAGCCTGTCTGTGCTTGTGTGACTGCAGGGCTGTGATTGGCTCTCCCCCTCCTACTGTGCTTCTGGCAGGGACCGTTAGGACACGCCCACCCCTCATGTGAAACCCAGACAGGGACCTGAGAGGATCTATAGGGAGCTCCAATAAAGGGGCCATTGTTACAGATAGGGTTAATGTTTAGCCCAAAGGGAAACCAGCACCGGATATTATTCATAATTGCCTACAGGGTTAGGGGTTTCCTTTATCCTATATGTCTATATGGGTTATAGCAGGATATTAGCAGAGGTCAGGGACACTCACAGGAGCAGGGCAGGATTCCCAGGATAATGTGACACACACCAACTCATTTAGTTTAATGATCCAGTAAGGAGAGCCGGTAGGGGCATGCTTAAAGGACAAGTCAACCAAAAATATATTTTTTTTTTCGCCTAATATAAGAAAACATAATTCTAAGCAACTTTGCAATATACATTCATTACAAATTTGCAAAGGTTTTTTTATTTGTATATATAACTACTATTAAGAGCAATGTTTGCCTCTCTTTTTCTATTCCCTGCCCTGTGAAATCTGGGATATGAAACAGTGTAACACAAGGCAGCAGCCTGACAGACCTGACTCGCTGGGGGAGACTGACCCCTGAAACACTGTAACACAAGGCAGCAGCCTGACAGACCTGACTCGCTGGGGGAGACTGACCCCTGAAACAGTGTAACACAAGGCAGCAGCCTGACAGACCTGACTCGCTGGGGGAGACTGACCCCTGAAACAGTGTAACACAAGGCAGCAGCCTGACAGACCTGACTCGCTGGGGGAGACCGACCCCTGAAACAGTGTAACACAAGGCAGCAGCCTGACAGACCTGACTCGCTGGGGGAGACCGACCCCTGAAACAATGTAACACAAGGCAGCAGCCTGACAGACCTGACTCGCTGGGGGAGACCGACCCCTGAAACACTGTAACACAAGGCAGCAGCCTGACAGACCTGACTCGCTGGGGGAGACCGACCCCTGAAACACTGTAACACAAGGCAGCAGCCTGACAGACCTGACTCGCTGGGGGAGACTGACCCCTGAAACAGTGTAACACAAGGCAGCAGCCTGACAGACCTGACTCACTGGGGGAGACTGACCCCTGAAACACTGTAACACAAGGCAGCAGCCTGACAGACCTGACTCGCTGGGGGAGACCGACCCCTGAAACACTGTAACACAAGGCAGCAGCCTGACAGACCTGACTCGCTGGGGGAGACTGACCCCTGAAACAGTGTAACACAAGGCAGCAGCCTGACAGACCTGACTCGCTGGGGGAGACTGACCCCTGAAACAGTGTAACACAAGGCAGCAGCCTGACAGACCTGACTCGCTGGGGGAGACCGACCCCTGAAACAGTGTAACACAAGGCAGCAGCCTGACAGACCTGACTCGCTGGGGGAGACTGACCCCTGAAACAGTGTAACACAAGGCAGCAGCCTGACAGACCTGACTCGCTGGGGGAGACCGACCCCTCAAACAGTGTAACACAAGGCAGCAGCCTGACAGACCTGACTCGCTGGGGGAGACTGACCCCTGAAACACTGTAACACAAGGCAGCAGCCTGACAGACCTGACTCGCTGGGGGAGACTGACCCCTGAAACAGTGTAACACAAGGCAGCAGCCTGACAGACCTGACTCGCTGGGGGAGACTAACCTTTGCAACATTGTTTAAAAAGTAACAACCAGGAGTTCAGCAAATGCTGCTTTCAGTAGCAATTACATTTATACATAATTTTGAAAGCACTAAAAGTTTTCAATACATTCACATTGGAAAGTTGCTTGGGATTATGTTTTCTTTCTTTTATTGGGCAAAAAATTATTATGGGGGCTTGGCAGGTCTTCAAAAAGCCCCTTAGTTGGGAAATTACTTGCAGCTGGATCAGGTGACTGAGGCAGGGAAGGCAAAAGCATAAACGGTCACAACGATTAGTTACCCTCTGCATCCCTACTGCCCCCTGTGGCTCAGCCTGGAGACGCTGCATCCCATGAACAGGCGGTTCCAGTTCTACCCTGGGCAGATCCCAACACCCACACACAGAGTTAATTCATTTAGTCACACACTTTCATGCAGCCTATGGGCTCAAAGCTTATTACATTTAATATTACAAAAGCAAACAGTGAATCTCTGTACAGAAAGAATGTTACAAAGAGACCTACATAATATCAAATTGCAAAGAGTAAAGTAAAATAAAAAGGAATAAAACACAGAGAAACCCTATGTACGTTACAAAGTCAGGAATTTCCTATGTTTCCCCCTGAGGCAGGAGTTGGAGTAAGTGGGCCCAGCCCCCAGGCAGGACTGGCGCCTCAAGGTATGAGTGCCAATGCTTAGGGCTCCCCACTCTTTATAACCCACTGGGACACCCGCCCCTCACCCTCATTGCCTTACACATGGGGTAGGAGCGCCCCGGAAATGTGATCCATTTGTGGATAATCAGAATGATACCAAACATGTCCCAGCCCCCCAGAAACTATCCCTCCTAACTGGTGGGTAGAGACCCTGATTGGTATCCTTAGGAATCACATGACCTCCTCATATCCAATATGTGATTTATATCCCTATATAAGGGGGGATATGGATCCTTTTCTACAATCTACCAATTGTCCAATGGTCTGGTTCTGAATAGACCTATATGGTGCATCCCTTTCCCACAATCCCCTAATGGAATATCTAATTATGGGACTCTTTGTGGGCCTGAGACCCAATGTTGTTATTGTTAACTCTTATGGTGCCAGCACAATACTGCTCTGGCATAACAAAAGGAAACAGCTGCTTTTAGCCCAAATGTAACACAGGTGCCATATATTATGTATCAGTGCCTACATGGGGGGGTTGATAGTCAAAAGCTTTAGATGGGATAGAATACACCTTTAAAGGGACAGCATACACCCATTTTCAAAATGAGCTCAATGAATAGGGCTTGTGCTCAACATTTCTTTTGTTATAATTACAAAATATCTATGGTTTCTGTTATTCCTGGCACTATAGAAGAATATGAAGCTAGTTTCACTTTAGCACTTCCTGTCACTTCCTGGTCCTGCAGAGCAATGGAGGATATGATACAAACATATGTAATCACTAAGAGGCCCCTTATAATGAGCTGCTCAGTGCTACTGCTTAGAGAAGGGAGGCGTTTGTTTAAAGAGAGATAGGGAGCTGTGAATAAATTACCCTCTTTATGAAGGAAAGGGGAAAGGAAAACATCACAAGAAATTATCATATGGCAGCATAAAGAGTGTCTCCAGCCCTGGGCCCTAACTAATGATTCTCACCCAGGTACCATAAATATAGAATGCAGCATGAAGGGGCTCAGTGAAGGAGGCAGTGAAGGTGTGTAAGTGCCTGATTGGCTCACTCAGCTCATAAAAGGACAGGCGTCCGGCCTCATAGTCCAATGAGATCCTGATTCTCCTGCAGGAAGGGGCGTGGGGTAACTGTGTCCATTTACTGTCATGTCTCACTCTAAAGCTATTATCCTTCCATTTGTACAAACCCCAGGACTTGTTATTATTCCCAATACCAGACTGTCTCCCCCCCCTCTCTATACTGGGATAGGCCGCCCCTACCTCCCACTCCCCTGATTCACTGCCCTCCACTTCCCAGTAATGTCGCCCTGAGGGGAAACTCCTGCTGCTTAAAGCCTGAGAATAAAGTTGAAATCTCACTGGGGATTGTGGGTAATGTTGGTTTGTTAGTGAGTAGGAAGCAGATTTCCTGTCCCCTGATACAGATACACGATTATGAGTCGTGTTTATATCCAGTACCAGGTCTGTGGCCTCCTGCCCATAGACCCTTCCCATTACCCAAGTCACAATCCCAGCTAAGCCTGTGAGTAATGTCTCTGAGATCCGACCCACATCCAGATCCCCTACAGCTGGGACCTTTATACCCTCTCTCTCTCTGCCCTCATTATCTGCCCCCTCAGTACCCTCTCTCTCTCTGCCCTCAGTATCTGCCCCCTCAGCCCCACAAAAGGCAGCCCCATGGGATTCCCATTGTTCCTGTAGGACAGTGAGTGGATCTGCCATGTTGCACAGCTCCTCAATGTGCCGGATCTTCCTGGACAGCTCGTCCTTCTTTATTTCCAGCTGTTGGATCAGCTCAGTGAGTGTGAGTGAGAGCTCCTCTTTCTGCCTGGAGATGTCACTCAGGAGTCGCTTCTCTAGGGCTTCCAGCTCTTCCCTGATGCCCCTAAACAGGGCAGTGACTCTCTCTGTCTCACCGGCTGCCGCTTCTGCCACTTCTCTCCTGCGCTCCTGCAGCCTCTGGGCTCCTCTCTCAGTCTCCTCTCTCTCT
Source organism: Xenopus tropicalis (assembly GCF_000004195.4). Lineage (NCBI taxonomy): Eukaryota > Metazoa > Chordata > Amphibia > Anura > Pipidae > Xenopus > Xenopus tropicalis. The sequence continues at coordinate 4,144,802 of NC_030682.2, forward strand.
GGGCTCAGTTTCTCCAGAACTTTCCTCAGTTTCTCTTTCTTCTTCTCAGAGGCCTCACTCAGCAGCTCCACCCTGTGGCCCCGGTGCCCCCCGGGCAGGCAGCAGGACACACAGATACAGGCAGAATCCTCACAGCAGTGATACTCCAGAACCTTGTGATGTACAGAACATTTTCTCCCAATAAAGGAAGCGGTGGGCTCAGTGAGTACATGTTCTGCTGACTGGCTGTGCCCCCGCAGGTGGGTATCACACAGAGAAGCCTCACAGTGCAGACAGGATTTAACAGCGGGTACAGGGGAGAGGACACAGTAGGTGCAGGGAATCCCAGTCTCCCCCGGCTCCGGCTCAGTCGGACAGAACCGCGCTGCTATGTTCCCCAGAGTTCTGTTCCTGGGCAGGGCGGGGCGCTCCTGATACTCGGCTCTGCAATCAGGGCAGGAATAAGCCCCCAATCCCTCCTGGGCATCCATCACACTGCCAACGCAGCCCCGGCAGAAGTTATGGCCACAGGGCAGCATTACCGGATCAGTATAAATGCTCAGGCAGATGGAGCAGCTCAGCTCGTCTCTCAGATCAGCAGCCGCCATCGCTGAGAGCAGAACGGGGACTGAACAAGAAACGAAATACAAAGTTCTCTTTCCCCAGAGACAAACAGCACTTTGGACTCCTGTGAGTTAACCCTCTCAGTTCCTGAATACAGGGTGTGTCTGACTGTAGTTCACTCAGAAGAAATCTCAGTACAAGTGCTCAGCCCCAAAGGAATGTTCCTTACCATCAGTCCCTACACACCGAGATCCCTACCCCACCGGGTACATTCCCCTTGTAAGCAAGAAACATTGTCACAAAGTAAAACCTTTATGGTTTGAAACAAGTGTTGGAGGTTGGTTAAAAAAACAGAATTTAAAACATTCTAGTTATCTTATCACTTATCAGGTACAAGAAAACCAATAAACAGCAAAAAAATCAGACAAGCTAAAATAGAGATGGAGAACGGTGTTATTATTAACTTGTATTCATAAAGCGCCAACATATCCCGCAGCGCTGTACAAGTGGGTTTATACATTGAACATACAGAATTACACACAAAGCAACCAATAACTCATACAAGAGGTGAAGAGGGCCCTGCCCAAGAGAGCTTACACTCTATAAGAAGAAGGGAATTTTTTTTATTAGCAAAAACGTAACTATTTACAATGAATCAAGCCATACAAAGCAAAATAAAAAAAAACATGTTAATTTTAAAACCCAATGTTTTCGAAGTCCTTCCTTTGTCCATAAACCCATCCACTGAAAATCTGTCCCAGTAAATTCCTCCCTTAATCCAATGGGATGCCTCCCAACCACCCAACACCAGCACCACACACAATCCCTGCCTTTAAGTCCTTGCAACAGGCCCCCCATGGAACATCTCCAACCCCATCCCCCAAACACATTGCCCTCCCCATATCAGCAAAATGAAATTAATAATGAGACTGGTGGGTGCATCTCTGTAGCATTTTTCCCCCAGACATGTTTACATTCTTCTAAAGAAACAAAGACAATGAATATTAAACTCAAACTTATAAATGCACAGAGGGTTACGCATACACAGGGAAGGGGGACAGTCTCACACCGTTCCATTTTGACAAATTTGTAGCATTTCTTTGCACATCTTTTCCCTTCAGGATCCCAAATCACCAACCACAAGTGATACACAAGAGCCAGTTGATGTCAAAATACTTTGGGGGAATTCTACTGTTATTTAGCCACCGAAGGCTCTGGGAGAGAACATCACCTGTACAATCCTTTAAAGACAAAGGAGAGGTAAAATAGGTTCCAAGGACCCCAATAAACCTGCCTTCTAGAGGTGGACCTGAGCTCTTCCAGACTAACATCCCACATCCTTAGCAACTTCAGCCCCAACTCAAGATGTGGTGGGAGAAAACCACACACCCAGACTTCCTTCACTCTACCGCCTCGTACCCAGTCTCCCACCAAAGGTCCAATGTCTGACACAACCTTCCCACAGGGAATTGGTTCTTTCACCCAGGTTCCCAAAATTATATGTCAGAAAATGGAGCCAAAGACACAGCATATCCAACCTCTTTCCTCTGCAGGTAAGTGATACCCCTTTTGACGGTATTCAGCCTGCTCCCCCAGATTAACTGGAAGAACAGACTGTGGATCTGAGCATAGAGAGCTTCAGGCAGGAAACAAACAGGAAGATAGGGACCAGGCAAGTCTCCACAAGCTTCACTCTTTCCTCTTCAGGTAAGTGATACCCCTTTTGATGGGATTCAGCCTGTTCCCCCAGATTAACTGGAAGAACAGACTGTGGATCTGAGCATAGAGAGCTTCAGGCAGCGGATACACGTAGGAAACAAACAAAAAGATAGGGACCAGGTAGTCTTCACGAGCTTCACCCTTTCCCTATAGGACAGCCTATAATGCTTCCATCGCTGTACCCTTGCATTTCCAGCATCCATTTTCTCCTCCCAGTTTTGCCTGCTTAGATCTCCCCTTCCAAATTTGATCCCCAGGATTTTAACTTGGTTTGGGGCAATTGGGAATTCCTGGAGCAGAATATCAGGCTCCTTGTCCAATGACCAAAAAGCTTCCTACATAACCATGTTGACCAGAGACCCAGAGGCCTCTGAGTAGCTTCTGATTTCCTCACTCAGCTTTCTCACAGCCCCTGGGCATGAGATTATCACAATGACATCATCTGCATAGGCAACTGACCTGAGGCACTGGCCCCGAGCCACAGGAAGTCCCTTCAAGCCACTCATCTGCAATCTCCTCAGAAAGGGATCAATCACAAACACGTATAGAAGAGGGTTCAAAGGGCACCCCTGCCTCACTCCGGCCCCAACCTCAAAGTTTATGCCACTCCGTCCATTAATTAGTGGAAAGCTTACAGCCCCTTGGTACAAAACAGAAAGCCACCTAATAAATTGTCCCAGGATGCCATA